>NW_010128956.1:0-3293 GCF_000699245.1 Pterocles gutturalis | reverse complement strand
GGAATGGGTAGGAAGGGATCTGCTCTGCAAGAGTGGTCTCTAGAGGTGGTCTGAGCAAGTCTTCCATGCGCAGAGCAAGGAGAGAGCACGGCCCTTGCTTTAACCTCTCGCATAACCAAAGGCCACTGTTTTCTGTTTTCGGTGGTGATTAGAGAACTCTACAAGTTGCTTCTTAAAAAAATTAAAATCTGCAAAAGATCTGAAAAGCTCTTAATCTGGATGGCAGGAGATTAACACGGGAACTTCGCAGCTCTCCGTGGTGAGCTGCAAACCCCCCAGACAGAGCCCTTGAGTGTCCTTCACTCCTCGTGGAGTGTTTGCTCAGATCAGGCTGAGAGCCCACAGGCAGCAGGCTGAAATTACCTTCTCTGGAATATATTTGTTTATCCGAAGGAAGAATAAATAGTTGTCCACACTGTGGCTACAGCTGCATCTCCTGAGAAGCCCTCAGTGTAGCTAAGGACATGCATAATGCATGCGGACTGAACACATCATATACATTTGGGGATATTTCCAGCTCCAAAACCTGCAGATTTTTTCTGTTTTGTAAATGAACAGGAAAGCTCAGTTCTCCAGTGGCACTGCCCTATGAAGGTACCTCAGCTCCACAAAGACACCAAGGAAAGTCCAAATGATATCGATGATACCATGGTAGAAGACAGTACCGTGCAGAATGTTGCGAAAGACAGAACACAAAAACAGAGCAGCCCATATTCTCATCAGGTACAAGAACTGATACTCACCCAAGTGCTGTGACTTCTTCTGTTCTTGCCCTAACGTGGAGATCAATTCCATTTCCATCCCATTTTCAAGTCTTTTTGGATAGATCTACTCAACATAAGGAAAGTGATAGGAATTTCATAACTTATTTCTATTTCTCTATGACTAAGAAAGTGGAGAACACATTGCAGAAAATGTCATTTTCCACTGCAGCCACAGGAGGGGAGCCTTTTCCTTCTGTAACTCAGGGAAAGCCTGTTATTAGCACTCCTCGCCACATGGAAACCATTGCAAGAGGGAAAGTCAGCTCCTTTGATTTAGCAGAAGAGTTTGGCGGCATTTTCAAAGTCAATAAATACATACATACAGTCAATTAAAAAGAAACCAGCCAACTTATTACCACACTAATTATTTATAAATGCATGTTGGAGACTCATTGTTCTAGGGCTTTTACATGAAAAATTAATTTATATAGAAGTCTGCAGCGTTTTTTTCTCCTTCATGTGAGAGCATGTGTAAAACCTGCGCTGTTATTCATCACGTTATGGTCACTGGGGGAATCCACGGGCTTCTGCTGAAAGGCCAAACAATCTGAAGTCGAATCTTCAGTGACAAAGGATGGGCTCACAGTAGACCGGGAGCTCATTAATTATAGGCTCAAATGTCACATCTGCTATTAAACCTCAGCAGCTTGCTGTGTAAGTTCTCGTTCTCTTACATGGCCAGGTTCATTATTTGTCGACTGAGACTTGCGCTTACCCACAGGAACGAGCAGGTGTTTTTCTCTTAATGAGCATTAACGAGGCAGGGCTGGATCCATACCCAGCAGGGTCATCTCAGTCTTTCCATTGACCACAGAGAGCTTGGACCAGCCCCCAGCTGACCACCACTGTGGAGGGGCTCCTGGACACTAAGCCCCAGCATCACTGCTGGAGGCACCATAGCCTTCGCTGGCAGCATTAACGGTCAGATCCTGCGCCCATCCTGCCCCTTTGGAGAGAAGGTGGGTAGCAAATGAAGGCTGATGTCCAGCTGAAACCAGCACAGGCTCAAACCCAAAATATGAGGTTCAGGTCAGAGGGAGCCTTGCAAGGCTGGGACTAGAAGCAGAAGCACTACTCTGCTATCATCTGCAAACTCACCTTTTTTAAAAAAAAATCTGCTTGCTGTAGGAAGCCTCAGGTAATTCCTGCTTAACTTCATCTATCAGGTGGCACAGACGGCCCGTGCGAGCCTTCCCAGCTGCAGGGGCAATACCTGCATCCAGAGGGAGGTGAAGGAGGATTAAATGGTGACTGCCAGCTGCCCAGGAGAATGTGAAACTGAGGTCTGAGATGAGAGATGAAAGATGCTCCAGGGTGTGAATAGAAAACATTAAACATTAAGGAAGGGAGGAAAATGTGAGCTATATTGCTTTTCTAATTCAATAAATAGACTGGAACTCAAATATGTCTTTATTTTCTGAGTAGAAGAAGGCACAGCTTGACATCCATATTCCCCAAAATTGCACCTGTATCTCTGAACAAGCCTAAGCTCAGCCTCTCAGGATGAAGAGCAGCAAGAATCTGATCCTGCACGGGGCACTAGCCACACTGCAAACGCGTTTCTTTCCTGCTACAAATTAGGAGTCTATTTTCTTGAAAATTGAACCCCTCAAATCAAATCAAGCGCTACCTGAGCAGGCTCCTGCGGGGCAGAGGTGGCAGGAGGGCTGGCAGTATGGTCCGGCCGTGGGCTGAGAGCTGCCGCTGCTGCCTGGGAAGCACCTGGAGTTCTGCACCATCCCCAAGAGCTGGGTCAAGGGTGGGACAATCCTCATCCCTCTGTTTGTGCACCCATCTGTCCTCTGTGGAGCCAGGCAGAGGTTAACGCAGCAGAGTGAGGGACCACTATCCTCTGGAAAGGCCTGGGGAGGTTCTAAGCACAAACGTGCTGCCTCTGGTTGTAGCGGGGCTGGATTTGACCCATAGTGTTTTCACTCCAGCTACATCCCTGCGTGTCCCTGTGACAGAATTATCTACTGGCTGTTCAGGAGCTCTAGGGCAAGTATCTGGATATTATATCTCTTTATTCTACTTGCAATTCAACCTCTTGATTTTAAGGACAGCTTTTCTCTCTCCTCCCCCTTCCCCCCTCCCTCCTGAACCCACAGGGTCAGAGAGCAGTGATGTTACCATAACACTGATAAACTCAGTTAAAAAAAAATCAGAGAACATGTAGTACCAGAAGGGATACAACGGGATTTCATCTATTGCTCTGCCTTTGTAAAAGGCTGCTATCTATAGAGCCTGGAGCACTGATCTAGCACTACGAGACGTCTCTGCAGCAGTCCTGACTCCAGCTGTGACAGGTTTCAGGTCTTCAGGTCTTCAACTGCCTCATCCAAAGCCCATTGCCTTTTGATGCACACTGCTGGTTGCTAGAAAGACCAACGCAAGGCACGGCTGGCTGTCAGTGGAGAAATATCTGAGACCTCTAGTTTTCCCTGACTGCAATTTCAAGAGCATAAATTATCTGATACAGTTTAAGCAGTGTTTAGAAAGCCAGCTCCTAGCAAAAGCTGACTCAGCAGC
>NW_010128955.1:5774-27227 GCF_000699245.1 Pterocles gutturalis | reverse complement strand
ATATATATATAAAAAACTGGTGTTACAGTTGTGTCTCGCTATATAGATGGGGTGGATTACAGGAATAATCTCACCTGCTCTACAGAGTGGAGATAATCACCAGTTTGCAGAACTCATCCTGAAAGAGCAGACACCAAAGAACTGAGTAAATCCTATGACATTTGAGATGCTACTGGTCCCACTCAACAACCCCACCTTGCTCCCTATGGAAGTCAGTCTTCCAGTTTGCTTTCAAATGAGGCAGCTGGTACGAGAAGGGAATTTTTCCGGGATGCTTGGTTCTGTCTTTGAGAGTCTCGGTCAAGAGAGCCCCAACAAAGGAAGCTGAGTATCTGCAAGAAGGCAGTAACTCCAAAAGTGCTGCAAGACAGATAAAATGCTTCTTGGTAATAAGCTTTCCATTTGCTTATACTGAATGATTCTTCATTTTCAAATCATCACCTCTCTCTTCAGTTCCTTCCACATATTGTTTATGCTAAAGCATTATGCTAAATAAATAATTATTTTCTCCGTATTTAAGTAGCATGGTTCCCACACGCATTTCAGAGAGAGGAGATAGGTAACAGAGAAACAGGATCTTGCCAGCAAACCTCCTTCCCTTATAAACCCCCAGTATTTACTTTAATCCCACATGTTCTCTATCTCTCCATCAGTTATTAATCTATGAGAAAACCCTCCCAGCCCTACCCGTAACAACGCCGTTCTTTTACGTAAGCAAGAGACTGAGTGGGAAGTTTGTTGAGAGCTCCCGGCAAATACGAGACATTAAATCAGATGAATCACCCGTATCCCCAGGCTGACTGACTCCTTAAAGATCTCTTTTTGCAGGACTAATTAAAAAATCATGTTGATTGTTCCCATTGTATCGTATCTACCCACGTGTGAACTGACTCCATTCATCACCGTGCTCGTTTTATCAGCCTGCCCAGTAGGAAAGTCAGATTTCTTCACCTATAATTCACAGGGTCCCTCCTGGAGCCCTTTGGAAAGGTTGGGACACATGTTTTTTTGACACTGAGGCTGGTTTTAGCACCAGATTACACCGTTGTTTATATTTACGCAGTTTCACGTTTGAATTTACCTTAGAGCTCACAGATTAATGCAGTTGGAGCCCAGTGACAGATTACACTTGATTTTCCAGAGGGTTTTCTCTGCCTCTTCTAAAGCATTCTGTAGCCATTTCAGTCTGAGATCTTGCCTTTGAGCAATTCTCCCCTTGCTCCAAAGGATGACCTTGTTGCAAGGAATTCGGGTGTGCTCCCGCGTATTTTTGCTCATGAACAACAGTGAAAAAAAAAATAAATTTACAGTTCTTTATTAAGAGCGCATGTGTTTACCAGGCAAGCAGATATAACTCCTAGAAATATCCAAGAGATGCAGAAAAAAACCCCTAAATGTTGTCCTTTCCTTCCAAAGCAACTCAGGTTTTCAGTAAACCACGATCTTTTATAGAGAAGAAAAGGTTGCACAGAGAGATTTCCATGTCAAGAAAAGGTTCACTTTGAAAAAAAGCTTTAAAACAAGTTCTCCAGAAGAAGGGACTGGGTAAGAGGGAGCCCAGTAGCTGGGTAAAGAAACCAGATGAGCAGCGACTTTAACAACTGGACCCCACGCAAGCAGCAGATCGATGGAGAACAGCACACGTGTCAAGGAACGGCACCAGCACGACTTCATTTTCCATTACTGTGCTCTTCAGTCTTGCCAAAATGATTCAGCGGTTTTTAGTTTGATGTTTTATACCAACTTATTAAAGAAAAAAAAACCCAACCCAAAACAAACCCACACATTCCTGGGGCACCTGCAGGTTTGTAACGTCACAGCAGAGAAAGCCCACACCATCCAAAAGCATTCAATGTTTATGGAAACTCAAAGAGACGAAGATCGTGCGCAGCTCGCTATGTGCTGCGTTTGTAACGCACACAAAACGTGGGCAGACGGATGGAGGAGAGGAGAATCCCTTCGCAGGGTTTACGTTACAATACTCCTGAGTCTAGAGCAACCATAACCCACCGGCTGTAATTTTACTTGGACTATCTGCTCTTTTTTTTTATTTCAAATGACTGTTCTGTTTGTTTCATTGTGAACATATTAAATTCACTTCTGGCACTATCCAAGTAAGAGCATTAACTGATGATGGCCACCCATGCACGTAAGTATGGAATTATCTTATGTAAGCATCAATTAATAATTTTATCTCTGGTACTGTAAGGAAAGACTTACTTCATAACCATTTCCACGTACTAAACATTTAGTCAGGACAAACAGAAATGTTTTCCTAATGGAAAAACACAACCACACAAACACACAGAGCAAAGCCAGGGCTGCTGCCTCCAGGATTCTCAGTCCTGCGCCGCCTCGAGATACCCAGATCTGATTTAGCCTTCCAGGGAGTCAGACAGTTGGCATCACAACAGATTTATAACACAGGCTGTGATGTACTCGAAGAGGCGCACACATACTGCCGGAGGAGTGGCTCACTCAGTCCAGATATCATGGACTTATACATGAGAATCCCTCGGAGGTCTCGTTGGGTGCTCTTCTTTTCTACTTTGGTTACCTGCTTTTCACATCACTATTCCCCCCCAGTATGCCAAAGCCTGCTCATCATACAGTGATTTGTTATAATACAGCGACAGTTCTTCAATAAAGCGATTTTACATGTAAATTACAGACTTCTAAGCTGCCGTGACTGATCACATCACCTGGAAACAGTCTGCAGATAGCAAATTTAAATAAAATCTGACAATGTCAACACATGAAATGCGACTACATAAAGTCTGAATCAGCTCTAAACAGCTGATTTTACAGATTTTACAATTTATTTGTATAACTATCTAATTCTAAGACACAGGAACAATGTACATTCAAGTAACTGTAGGATGATATTAAAAATAAAACTGTGAGTAATCATGTTTGAACTTTTAAAGTATGTCATTTCCTATGAGTTCAAGCATCTACTCTTGGCTTGACTTGGCAAGTGGCCACGTGGGAGTACGGCAACGCTGATTTGCTATTCTCTGCAGCTCACAGTTTGAAACCAAGATATTTAATGGTTATATTTTCATTAATTGTACTATACAGAAATGTTCTGATCAGATAATTAGATACAAGAAAAGGATTATGGATATGCTACTGAAGAATTTAAAAACCTTGAGCTTACTTAAGGTCAACTACAATCAGAAAATGTAGGTCTTAGTTTTACAAAGTTGATTCCTTTATCCAGGTTTTTCAGAAAAAAAAATGAATTAAAAAATGAAGGTGACTGCTTAGCTTTGGGGCTTGATAACTGGTAGCACAGATCCTGCACGCTGTCGCGGGATCTCTCTACTGCACTCTCATTTATCGCAGCAAATTGGAAAAGTCAACATTGCTGTCTCAAAACAGCCCAAGATTTTGTTCTTCACTTATTTTGTTTTCCAGACTTTCACACTTTCCGATTCTGATACATAAACTAGCTTCCTTACCTTCATAATGTTTACTAAGTCTGTTTGATAGTAGCGATCTTGGTGTGCGTTAGCAGCTGCTAAAGTGAGGAGATAATCATTCCTGGCGTGGATAGCCTTGGAGTTACACTCGGATCGTCGTGCTTTTAACTACAACAAGAAATGGAAGTTAAAAGATAGGTACTAATGAGAAATTAAATGTATTAATAATAAATTAACATGCACATGTATGCATTAACATAGTCAAAACTTTAAGGGATTAATAGCTTAGCGTTTTTGTTAATGGTAAGGGGATTTCTAACGTATTTTTCTCTCACACAGTAATTTCACATGAGGTCTTTAAAGAACAGTCATAACTCCCAGTAGAAAACATTTCCTTGTTAATTTGGTCATATGTAATTCTGCACTCTGACTGCCAAAACAGTCTGCTCTTATCTCATCACTTGTTCTAACAATTTACCTTCCGAAACGTCAGTCATCTCGAGATTCCAAACAACTTTGGTCATATGCCTCAGGAAATCAGCAGTAAAAGACAAGTTTTTCTTATACTCACCTTTACACTTGCCTTCTGCAAGCTTATTCTTGACTGAAAAAGACTAAGTTTGGACCTGAAAACAGAAATCAACAGAAGACGTTACTGCCTTACATCATTTTTACAGAAGTACAGGATAAACAGGCCACTGCCCTTCACTTCTGCAAAATTTTAAATTAATTAACTTTTGATGCCTGAAGTTTTATTGGTATAATTTTAAGTAAAGCTTCAAGGATTGAGGAAAATATTACAAAGTATGCTGAGCTACATCAATAGTATCTTCATTGCATGTTCTGAAATCTTTGGACAACTTCCACTGATTTTTGAACAAAATTTAAATGCATCCTGAAAGGGAAATTGTGTGGCGGCTGCAACTCAAGTGATTTTGGTGGTTGGAGGATTTTGAGTTAGCCTTCCAGACACAAAGTGCTAGAAATCTGAACTACTGGTCAGCTGAAGGAATATTAATGCAGAATCATTAGTAACTGTATTCTAGGAAGGTGGAGGAGTACCCAAGTACACAAACCTATTTTTAAAAGCAGCATTAGTCTGATTTTCACATTTGGACTCATGAAAGAGAAATTAAAGAAGTATTTTACTAGCTATCTGAAAGACAGTGGTTTAAAAAGTAAATAAGAAAACAAAATCAAGTAAAGAGCTCTTTTAATCTGAACAATACTGCAGTATGAATCTGTCCCAAAATTCCCAAGCTGAAGTTTTTGGTTGTTTTGTTTGCTTGCAGTTTTTTTACTTTCTTTGGGTATTACAGGTAATCTCATTAAAGCTCTTCTTTTCAACATCCAGGCTTCATAAAGTGAAAGACAGAACCATTCTCTAATGAAACCATAATTTCTTCTCATTCTTTTAAAACAACCTGAGGAATTTCTTAAAAAAAAAAAAAACAAACTTGCAAAAACAGGGTAAGGTAAAGTCCCATAGGGCAGACCAAACTCCAAACTGAAAACACGGGAGTTACTTGCTTTCCTGAAAGGAAGGAAATCAACCTCTTTAGGATGCCAAGGAGCATAAAAACCTAAAACTTCAAAAATCTATCTTCAAAAATGGCAAATAGTGTCCCATGCCCTCTCCCCCTCCAAATGGACTAATATAAAATTTGAGATCCGTGGAGAGAAAAGGCAGCAAACAGTTTTTAATATCAAAAAGAGTGCCAGCTCATACACTGTCCTTCGGAAAGGAGAAATTAAAGCAGTGAGTTTAACTTCCTTCCTAAAGAAACCAGCCTAACTGAGCTATCAGGGTAAAAGCATGCTTAGAATGGTTACAGAAACATATCTAAGCAAAAAGAAAAAAAAAATTGTCACAAGCTCATTGAAAGCAATTCTTTCTTTTAAAATAATATCAAGTGTAAAACCAATACAAGTACAAATCTGCCTTATACGCACGCAATTATTTATACATATGCTATTATAAAAACATACTTGGCCTCGATATCAGCTTTCTCCCGCACTGCTTGAGCCATCTGTTCAGTCTCAAAATATTTCTTTTTGCCTTTAGCTAAATCTTTTACTGTCTCTTGTAATTCAGCTTGGATCCTTGTCAACTGGTCCACGCACTGAAAAAAAGGCATTCGGGAAACAAACCATTATTTTTGCATCCAAATAATACTCCCATCATCATTTTACTACTCTTCATCATATTTTATACGGAATGACGCCGTCTCCCAGTCACTCCTGGTCAATTATTCATGTTTTTCTTTCCAAGCTGATCAGAACATAAAATCATATTTCTTTCTTTCTTTCTGCTGCTGTTTAACTATTCAAATTCAACGATAACTCGCAAATTAAACATAAAAGTTCTGAAAGCTTTGGGATGAGGTAATTAGCTGAAATAATTGGAACACAATTGGGAAGAATCCAAAGGCAATCTCCCAGAGCTGACTGAAGAAATGATTAATCTTTCTCTAAAATTTCAAACGTCAGACAAAAGCTACCATATAAAACACAATGATAAGACAGCAACAAAACAAGTTGATAAAAATTATTTTAAAAGCTCATTTGCCTTAAAACTATTTTGAGAGCTTTCCAATAAATCGTGTTATGTCAGAAATCAGTGTAATTCACAAAGAAAACTTCTAGCCTTAAAATGCCTACCTAGTAATCAAGGGGTGAAAATAATTCCATCTGCTTTCAGTTTATTAATTAATATAACCCAACCACCATTAAGACATTGTATTGGGTCTGGCTGAGATGGAGTTGGTATCCCCACAGTAGCCCTCACATTGACATTTTAATGTCAAAAAATAATATTTCAAGGAATAACAGAAAAAGTACTGTACTGGTTTTTCTGTGTAGTAACTGGTATGGAGCTACATTTTGGATTTGTGATGAAAACTGTGATAATAACAGGATGTTTTAGCAATTGCTGAGCAGTGCTTACACAGGGTTGAGGCTTTTGCTGCTTCTTGCGCTGCCCTGCTGGGGAGTGGGCTGGGGCTGCACAAGAGGTGGGGAGGGGACACAGTGGGGACAGCTGACCCCGACTGACCCAAGGGGTATCCCACCTCGCACAAAGCCAAGTCCCCCTCCTCCCCCCCCACCAACAGCGAGGAGTCTGGGGGGCCACAAGGAGCGGGGAGGGGACACAGTGGGGACAGCTGACCCCGACTGACCCAAGGGGTATCCCACACCGCACAACACTGCGCTCAGCAATAACAGCTGGGGGAAGGAAGGGGAAAGGGGGACGTTCGGAGTTACGGTGTCTGTCCTCCCAAGTCACTGCGACGCGTGATGGAGCCCTGTCCTGGTCTGGGCTGGGACAGGGTTAACTCTCTTCCCAGCAGCTGGTGTGAGGCTGTGTTGGGGTTTGTGCTGAGGAGAAGCTGATCACACACTGATGGGCAGAGCTGCTGCCAGGACAGTCAAGGACTTTCCAGCTTCTCTGCTGTGCCCGTGTCTGCAGGGGCAGGAGGAGCTGGGAGGGAGCACAGCCCCAGTGACCAGCCCAGGATTCGACCTCAGGTTTAGGACTGAGACCCAAACTGGCCGATGGTCTGTTCCATCCCATGCCCGGCATGGCCAGGGGAGAGGTGAGGGTGTCTCTGGAATCTCTCTCTTTCTGGATCATCTCACTCCAGGTGGTCCCTCTCCCAGGGCTGTCTCCCTCCCTCAGTCAGCTCTTGGTCTCTCGGACACTCGGGCTCTTATCGCCATTCCAGGATTCTAGTTTTGGGACTCTCCCTGCTCCGGGATCATTAGCCTGGGCTGAGCCTTGGTCATGGGGTGGTGAGCAGTGTCACTGTGTGTCACTCATTTGTGTATTTGTATATCTCATTATTATCATAATTTCCAATATTATTGTAGTTTAGTTATTAAATTGTTCTTATCTCAACCCACGAGTCTCTTTTCCCTTCACCCCTTTAATTCCCTCCCCCATCCCACCAGGGGGGAGTGAGTGAGCGGCTGCGTGGGGCTGAGCTGCTGACAGTGGTTAACCCACAACAAATACTAAAACTTTCAGTAATTCTTCTATCTGCTTCAAAAAAAATTCTGGGAAAGGATCTACCTTAAGCAGAAAGGATCTACTTAACAAAACAAATGTGGATTGTCAATGTCTAGAACTATACTACATTTCAAAGAGATTTGTAAAGATCTTCTTTTACCCAAACTAGTTTAAGTACAGATAAGAGTGATAGTTCAATGCATTTATATTTAATTATAGATATTCGAGACTAGATGCAATCAATGAAGACTCCAGGCAATAGTTAGGAGGCAGAGCCTCAAGCCAAGCTTAAGGAAACCAATTTGCTTTTCAATTTGCTTTTCTGTGGTTCAAAGACCAGACCCAGGGTTCCAGCTCTTTTCACATCATTACCACATACCCAACTTCTCCCATTCAAGGTGCCACCACTGCCCTATTACTGAACACCCCTACTAAACATCTAAGTTTTTTATTACACTAATTATTAACGCATGTAACCTCCTTTACAATAATTGCAAGAGTAATAAGGAGATGTAATCCAACACTGTAACATTATCTCACAGTACTGAACAATTATTAAAAATAATATCCAGTCACCCGTAAAAAAAATAAACTTCTTGTTGCAGTCAATAGAAATTGCTCCTCTTTTCACTACACAATTCTGCTCTCACTGAAAATGTCAAATACCTTTCTGGCTACGAAGCACATAAAAATTAATGTAGGTTCCCACTAAAACCAGTATTTGATGTGTGCAGAGCATGAAAACAATGGGCTCCACCAGGTAAGCCTCGTGGTGGGTGGTTTGGGGAGCAGCAGAGGGTGCAGCTGGGTTTCTAGAAGACCTCTGAGTGTATGATAGAAAAATGAAAGGTAGAAAAATCTGTATATATTGGACAGCTGACAGAGACCTAAAATAATTTCAAAAGGACTGGGGTTTTGCTACATCAATTGGCATTTTGAGCCCTGCAGTCTCCTGTCGGCAGCAAAAAATTAAAATATCAAATAACCCCAGTAGTTAACATGATCATTTTAAAAGCATAAAATACTCTTGCTTTGGCATCTCTGAAGAATAAACCGGCAGGAGACTGGATGCCATTTAGGGGCTTGGGTAGACACTGGCTGTATGTAAAAAGCTGTTTCAGAAAGCTGACAGAGATGGTTTCTTGTCGCATTGCCTCCATGCACAGTGATTTTATTCTGTTTGCCTTTCAGTCTTCTGACACAGATCCATGCAAACGTCCGCAGTGGTGGCCACACCATCCTCCCTGAAGATACCTGATGAACGTACGCAGCAGCTCTCCGCCTTCTCTTCCACGGCCAACATACGAAACCACACATCACTTATGGGATAAGCTTACAAGGTCTCCGGGGAAGGATAACGGCAGGGGGTGGGCTGCTGCCCTCAAACCAGCCTTCTCGTCTGCGTCCAAGAGCCGCTGAGTGAGGGCAGGGGATCAGTTTTCCGAAGAGGTCAGACGTGGTTTACAGGAGACACGTTTATTACCCCTGCTCCAAAGTCACCTTGTGATTTAGCAATATTTTTTCAGCAAATTATGATGAGGTTTTCTGAAACTGTTCCAGTTTAGTACTAAAACATGACATAAAAATGAAGTTTCTATACACTACCAAGTCAAGGAAGTAAAGGTTTACAGGAACATCTGGAAAATAAAGATGACATCTCATCAAGAGCAACTCAAAAGCTACTGCAGTCTTGGAAGGAGACGCTGCTTCTAATAGAAACTCGATTTGAGATGGGCATTCCAGTGTAATGCTACAAGTATTTTACTCACTCTGAATTTCAATTTTGATAAGCTTTTGTCTGGATGGAGATCAGCTTAATATATGTTTGGAAATCCAAAGGAAAGGGTGAGAAACTGCGCTGTATAAAACAATAAATTTGTTGTGGAGGAAAATTAACACCACCAACTGGATGGTTATTCTATGTTGTAGAAAAAGCATATCACTGTTAGAATACTTTGAACCAGAAGTACTGCCCTGAGAATTGTAATAACTTGCTCTGCTAATTCAAAAGTGCAGGAAAAAAGGAACTTCTATCATTTATACAAATTTAAAGAAGTGGTCCCCACTCTACTGTTGACTCATACACACCGAACTATCAGCACCTGCAGAAAATGGGAGATTATTTACCCAGTAAAGATACTATAAAATTGCTACAGCATTGTTTGGAAAGCTTTGCAGAAAAATGTAATTCCACAGGACAATAAAACAACATGAATCAAGTTCATCTTTCCTCCAGAAAAACAGATATTGCACATGCTTCTAAGAGCTGCACAATAACTTGTTCAGAAACGGAGGGCTCATGTTATACTAACAGCTATTAAAAAGTCTGTAGCTGAATATTTTACAAAATGCTACTCTAGAACATAGAACTAGGTAAGATACAGTTAGTTGCTGACATTTCTTTGCAAGCAGAACTGAAACTGAGTGTTGTTCAGGGGTTTTTTTTTTTTGTCTTTTAACTTGAATGGATCATTCAGCCTGCCTCAAATTAAACCCAGAGGCGACGTTAATAAATGCTCAATAATAATGCACAGAAGGAGTATTTACAACCACTAACTAATGCCTTAGAAAGTGTGTTCCACCATCAATTCTATTTCCCTCTTTATGCTTCATGCAAGTCACACAGCGAGCATTTCAAAAGATCATTCTTGAAAACTTCCAAAATTTCAGGTTTGGAGCAGTAGTGCCTTTTTGGAAGCTACGCTAACTCCTTAAAACAAGAGGATTCCTCCCTGCTCCAGTGAAATCCGCAGAACATAAACACGAAATAATTAAAATATGAAGAGCACTTAGCTTTACATAAATACACATCACTATTTTTAAAATGTGTTTTACTGCCTTATGGAATGAAGAGGTATGGTAGAGACCTCTTAAGACAGAAATGACTTTTAAATGTAACAACCAATTAAATAAAGGTCAAGCTTACTTTTTTCCTTGAACTATAGTCTTTGCATGGATTAACAGAACATCTATAGCAGCTTTTGGAATATTTACTTGTGATACCTTTCCAGGAGGTGGCTGGATAACCTGCATCCTACATCTTGAAGATTGCACAAGACATTCCTTCAGGTTTAAGATACTCCTGTTCTTAAAATCAGAATGGATTCTAACAAAACCCGCTTGGAATTAGTGCAAAACCAACTCAATGTAACTGCCACAGCGTGATGTTAGATTTGCAGAGATAGTTTTGACCAACGGTGTATCACATTTTAAAAGACTCGTTTCCAAGCAACTTTAATTTCAGATAACACAGCTCAGCTCTTCACCAAGCTGGTTATTTACTTCTCTAACAACAGGCACAGGAAGAGATTGAAAAGTATGTACGTGTTTTAGAAGTGCCACACCAGAAGAATTCTAATAGCTATTTTTTTCTAAATCAAAACAACAGAAGTTTAAAGAATTTATTACGGCGTAAATACCTTTTTCAACTGCTGTTCCTTAAAGCACCGGACGTTCCTGGCTGGTTCAGAAATTAAGTTTTTATAGTTCTCACAGATATTGAGTCGGGATTGGGCCACCTGCATCGTGCCTTCTAAAAGGGATTTCCAGACTGAGTACATGCTCCTAAAATAATGAAACACAGAAAGGCTGTGGGTAGGGAGGAAGGCAGGCCAGGTGTTACACTGAAAATCCGAGTTGGTTTACAGAACAGTAGGAGAATTCTTCAAAGGACTGCTTTTAAACATAAAGCTAAAGCACAATCCTTCCCGCTGATCTAGCAAATATTTTAACTTTTAACAATAATTTTAACTGAAACTTTACCAAAAGCAAGACTTTTCCCTCCTGTTTTGTGATTCAATTTTTTTGGCGAACATTTTCAGCTGAACCTGTTGCTCCAATGGAACAGACCCTGTAGAAACCAGCAGCCAAAGAGTGTTGACAATTTTTTATAAGATTATGAATTTTGTAATTTTGGGCCTCTTGCAATCAAGCAAAGAGTTACAGACTACTCATCCATTTTGCCTTCGCTACGTGTAGTTCCTTCACCACGTGTAACGGGCCAAAGACAACAACCGTAGCTCCGTAATCAGCTTTCCAGGGCCCCAATAATTAATCAAAAAAGCTCAGAAGTGCCCGAGTCAGAAGGATAAAGAACAGGGAAAGAAAGCGACAAGATCGTCCCTGCAGCTGGCAGAAAGGAGAGATCGCTGGAGCTTGCAGAGCCCAAGAACCTGGTGACAGGGCGGGAGGGGGTGGCAGGTTTTGGGAGAACTCAGCACTATGGGTGTATCATCTCACGGCATGAACGGCAGAAGAAAGGCCTGGTGAGGAGCAAACTGCAGGCAGGAGGGGTCCATGCGCTACAGGAGCATTTTATATACATTTAAGACTGATAATTCAGTTTATTCCTTCTTAGGCACACAAATGGTGTGAAGGTACTGAGAGTCCAAAACACAGATCTGTCAACAGTTTCCTCCCGTTTGTAATAAAACTTGTCAGAATATAAAGAAGACGTTAACATAAAGCATCTTAAAACTTTTTCAAAATATTTAGGAGGCATTATTCAAAGGTGGGAGGCTTTCAGCAACCGAGTCGCTTCTGTTTTCATGCTATGATCCACCTTTCATGCTAATAAAAACAAGCTTTGGCAACCACTGCTTCTTGCTTGGCCTCCTCCTTGCTGTCAGATGGGATCTGCAGGAAGAATGCCCTCCTACAAAAAAACCTGTTGCTGTCTTTTCCTGGGAAAAAAATGTTTATTACTCTAGCTTTAAAGCTATTTATTAAAATATATATTCAGATTCAAGCATTAATACCCAAAGAGGCTGCACAATTAAGTTGTCCTGTCATGCCAGTTTGTTTCTCCAATCTTCCTAAATTATACAAGTAACAAACATCTATTTAAGACTAATCTCCAAATTTCAGGGGAAAATAAAGCTTCAGTTTCAACTGGCAACGCTCTACAACAAAGAAAAAAAATAATTCAGACTACAGAAGAGCAGTGTTTCATTGTCGAGTAAAATAATTATACAAATTGGAATGACAAAGACTGCTATTTCGAGATATCCAACTGTTAAATTACCTATAATCGCTTCGTTCATCAGCTTTCATTCCAAGCCAGTCTTTCTTTAAGTATTGGCTAGCCAGCTTCTGAATGCTCTGTTAAAAGAAGGAAAAAAAAAAAAAAGTTAAAAATAAGAAATAGCTAAAATAACATTTTCTTCCTCTTTTATCAGACAAATGATAACCTGACATAAAAAGGAGAAATCAATCAATAGTATTAGCAAACTACTACAATACGAGACTGTTATTCTACCCTTTTTACATTTTTGTTTGACTTTAGTTTCTGTTGAGACCAATTAATGAGTTTCATGTCAATATTTTAATTCAGAGGGACTCCGAAAATATTTCTGCATATGCCTCACCCCAGCAAAGGCAACTGTACAGAAGACGTTTGAGCAGCGCGTGGCAGAATCCGAGGCAGGAATATTGTCAGTAAAATGTCTCAATTTCTCACAGCTACAAGAATCAACATTTTTATTTAACTGAACGAGGACACGGGGTTCTGAGAAGCAATGACTATGTGGACATTGGTGTTCCCAAACCAAAATGCCCAAGATTGACCACTCAAGGTTGCACCATTATCAGTGACCCGAAGAAGCTCTACTGCTCCCAGGATAATTGAAAAATGCAGTTCTTTTTTAATTATTCATGTTAATAAGGCTCTTTAGTCTCTATGTTTCACTTTGTACGCTCTCAGAAAAAATCAATAACATAATTTTCCTACTCAAGCTCAGAGAGCAGCAAAATTTAATTCGTAAACAACGACAAGGAGGGGGAGTTGCTGTGGCCACAGTCCCTCCTTCAGCTTTTCACCTCATTTACCAGTCTATATTGCTTATGAATTGAGTACCAAATGGAAACGACGATGTACATTATCCAGCTGGTTGGATAACGGGTTTATGAACACTGAGCAGCGTTCCTGCTTCTCCGAAAGACAGCCACCACCGGAGGAGCACTCTCCAGCTTTTCCATAAGGGTGATTTCAGCAATACTGAAATTACATTTCCAGCTAAGAAAAAAATCAACCCCACAGATGCTTTCCTGAAGACTGCATCCTGAAGAAAAGCCTGGAGTGAGACTTCTTTGCATCCAACCCGCTCAACGAGAGCGACGGCGCAGTATCATTTGCTTACATTTTCCAAATCATATTTAGGATACCATCACCTGCTAAAATCACTACCACCGATGCTAAAAATTACCAAGCTTCCAATCTGATTGATTTTCACCTAGAAAAATGTGAATTATTGCTAATATATCGTTAGTAGAAAACTCATACTCCCTCATAAATACACTTATTTCACCCTCCAGCCCAGCACCAACTGCTTGGAGGAGACCTGCTGAGCTGGGTACCAGCTTTCGCCGTTAAGGATGCTCACAGCTGGGTTTACACTAATAGTCCTCGTGAAGCAATCATTAAAGGCTGTTATTTCCCATTCTGAGGTTTCATATCTTCCCATTCCTATTGTATGTTTTGGTCAGTGAAAGATCATTTTCAAATTCCACAGCGGTATTTCATCCTGATGTGTTCATGTGCACAGTCAGCAATACCTTCCACCCGTAAAGTTATGTCTGTAACTACAAATTCTTGCATTTCCATTGCAGTTTCTCCTATTTTTTTTTTTAAATGCACAAATTGCATTAGGCAGCTGTTAAAAATTCCAGATAAAAGGAAAAATAACATTTCCTTTAGCTCTGGCAGAGCAATTTGTGATGAGGTTCAGGGCTCTGCTACCTTTGTGTTTCCATCCCTTCTGCATCAGACACCACCTACGAGATCTGCCCTGAGACGCTCAACAAACATCCACAAACACAAAACCAACCACCAAAAAAAAAAAAAAAAAAAGCTGACTGGCAGTTGAGGACAAGCTAAGCCCAAATTAAAGATGCAAAAAAGTCACACCAGGGGTAAATAAACCATTTTGGCCCACAGAAACCCTACTATTGATGGCAGCAAACCAACCAGCGTGATGAAATGAGCTTTGGCATTTTTTTCCAAACTGAACAAGCTCACCACCACGATCAATGAAACGCTAAAGAAAAGGCTCCAGCTGCCTGATCATGAAAACTGATAAACCAAGAGCTGGCATTTCATACAAAACCGCTGTAGGCGAACGTACGGTTTTTAATTAGACCACTAGAGTAGGTTTGCTTTCTTAAACTTTATGCTGAACGTAATTTTTTTGGTATGAGATCCTCCTTGTTCTGTTCTCAATACCCCTTCTTGTTTTGCTGCACCCAAACAAAAAAACCACTGTTGGGCTCCAGCGGGGAAGTCAACTGATTGTTTAACCTCTGGCATCGCCCGAGTTCACCCGCAGCCTCGGAGCGTGCTCGTTTCTTCCTCCAAGGTGCATGTCCATCATGTTTAACAGGCTTGGGATAATGATATTTATATACAAGAATTAATTTGTAGAGAGGCAAGAACAGAAGGTTTTCGTGATTTCAGTATTTTTGATGACGCATTGCCTTAATATTTATTTACAATTAACCTGGGATGGAGCTTCACTGAGTAAAGGCGCCATCAAAAATGACAATGCAAATCCACATCCAAAGGTGAGTGAAATGCATAAAACCCCTCCTTCTTCTCAGTCTCACTGGGCTACAGACAACTGGAGTGTCACGATTTAAAATCCTGTTGAGGAGAATTATTATGGCGAGGTCGGTGTATCTGCGTCCCCAGCTGCCGCGTGGCTCGTGAGCCCCGTGTCCCACTGTGCTGGGCACCTCCATGGACCGTGCAGAGCCATGAGCCTGCCTTCAAAACCTTTGAGAACCGAAGAAACACTAAAACAATTTTTAGTATAAATATCTAAAACTATAGTTCACAAAAATGACCAAAGCCATCCGCAATCCAATGGCTGTCAAACAAGATTTTTTGATTTAATTTTTGCACTTCATTCTAAGGCGTATATCACTGGATTTGAAAAAAAAAAAAGTTCCATTCATTATTTTTGAATGGTAATAACAATGGATTTGTTTTCAAGTCCACTATTTTTAATCAATAATTATTGATGTGAAAGGTCAAAAATGTCTGAAATCCCCTGCAAGCACTGTGCAACCTCTGCTCACCCTTTGTCGACAGAAACGTGCTTTGTGGCTCCGCTTGTGTCCGTTATCACATGAACCAGGATTTAGAAAGAGAAAAAATATAAACTGACTGTCACATAAACCCAATTTTAACTCATCTGAAGACGACGCATATCCTTCCTCCACGTCTTGGTTTTCTTTCTTCTCCCCCATCAAAACACACGTTGTATCGCTACGCTACAATCACGTTACTATTACACATTCATGGGTACTCCAACCGCTTGCAAATCTGCCCAACAGATGAAGGGCTGGGACCGAAAATTGTGTCAATCAATCATCCAAGGAATCAACGCCTAGAAATGAAATTTTGCTGAACGGAAAGACCATCCAAAAAAAATTTAGCACAGCTTCACATATACTCAAATTTGTATTTCTCAGGGTTGCAGCTCCTATGTGATGTTCCCTATATACCAGCTCTTACATCAAGTCTATTTATTGGTATTTTCTAAGTTGTGATAGATATTGGGGAAGGAAAAAAAAAAATTGCTATAATGCTAACAGAAAGGAATTACCTACAGAAAAAGATGTCCCAAATCAAAGGATTGTTGATACAAAGTACGTGGCTTTTAAAAAGACGCATTAACGATGCTTTTCAAAGCAGTTCCAAGATTTTTATCTGTAATAATTGAGAGGTGCTGATGACAGCCAGGTCCCCTAAAACCTCTTATTGGCTGCAGAAAGTACAGCCTGATGCTAGCTGATGTAACACTGAGTTTTGGGAAATATCTACCAACGGGATAAATTTAGTGCTCTTTTTCACTTTGGTGGTTTCAGTATCTTGCATCATTTTGATCATTTCTCTTTATCAGAGCAGAATCCACCAACCAACCCCTTAAACTTTCATTTCTACAAATAAATCTACACTCTCCTATTATCACTTCAAAAAAAAACAAACAAAAAAAAAAAAAACCTTGAATTGGGAAGGAAAGAGAAATACTGGCCTCTGAGTAGTCTCTAATATTCTGTGATCCAAGGAACTCCAACATAGGCTGTAAGCAAACGGCCCAAATAATCCCTCCGAGCAGGGAAAAATGAAACGGACGGTAGAAAAAGCCCAGCCAGAAGCTAAAGCCTTAGGCAACGCGCTAACTCTGCGGCTGGCAGACGAGAAGGGCATCTGGACAGCAGCTGCTGTAACAAGGCGATGACTGAGAAGCTTCCTCCAGCCATGCCGCGGTGGAGGGACCCCGAAACAGCCGGCCACGGAGAAGACGTGAAGGAGAATTAAAGACGGAGAAAAAGGAAGAGTTCCTACCTGCAGACAAACCCGCGTTGGGACCATGATGTCCCGTATGTTTGATATCCACGAGCTACTCCATGATGTTAACACACTATTTTTCTACTTTGAAGAGCAACTTTTCCAAGCAGTGCTCACTGACGAGTGGCAAAAAATAACGCTTCTTTTTTTTCCCCACGGGTACACGCACGGCAATTTGCTTGACTGATCCTCGAGATCACTCGGTACGCATTACGATGCGCAGCAGCAGCTTTCTGACATTATTTTGTTGACTAAGTGGCATTATTTTGTTTGCTAAGTACTCTTCTGGCAGGCAAACACTCCACAGGGAAGAGGGTTTTAGCATCTCTCTCTCTACTTCTCCGCGAGGAGTGAAGTTACTCACAACTCAACTGACACCTGCAACTTAAGGCTCTCCACTTGCACCAAGAAAAAATAATATTTTTATTATATATAAGATCTTATTATCAGTCCCATCCACTACTTATGAGCAAGAGAGCTCCATTTTCCTTTCTTTTTAAATTAAAAAAAAATTTGGACTGTTACTATTATTGTGAGTTGCATTTAAGACTGAAAATTCTATTTTATTTCAGTACTGCTGGTTCTTCATAAATAAAATTAAGAGTTACATGAAGATTTTCTTGCTGTTGTAAAACAGCAGTTTGCCTGATAGCAGGTATTTTTAGTTGTAGGAGAGAGAGACTGGCTGAGAACAAACTGTCATAGACATAGAATCCTCCAAAAAGAGAAGAAAAAAAAAACCCCACGCAACTAAGCCACATGAAATTTCCACATTTTGAAGAATGCTTCTACTACAAAAATGAAAAAAAAATTAGATGCATCCAAAAAAGGCATTTCAGATGCTCGTGCTTCCCCGATGCTCTCAGATTCTTTTCTTAAATCCGTAAGATTTTACATGACTTTAGGCAGCTCAGGGAGCCTGACTCACTGAAACAGCGAGATACTGGGTGCCAAAAATTTCATAGGCAGCGTTATCAATCATACAGATGGTTTTTTTCTCAAGCTCAAAGAGTAATCTGAAACATCTTCGACACTGTTGCCAACCTCTTCAAAACATCTGGACAGGGAGAAGGGAATACGTGGATGCAGTCTGTGTGGTGAGGACTCCAGCTCCTGAACACAGAACAATTTCGTCTCCGTATTAAATTCCAAGATAGTTATAAGCGTTCACAGCGATGATTTAAAGTGGGATTTTATTTACCAGAGCTAGATTCAATAAAACCTTTAATGATTTAATGAGAATGAACGCCCTTCAGCACGGACTCGATTCAGGGATTCCGCGCAGGATGTGACTCAGTGTTTTTGTCGTCAGCTTAGAATGGAAATTGGACTGTCAGACACAATTATTTTACCCGGAGCTTACACAGGGCCTTAGGCAAGGAGACCGTGACTAAAGCGCTGCCGCAGCACAAATAAAAATGAAAACAAACCACATAACAGGCAGCACATGGAGTTCTACAGAGCATCCTCACACTTTCGAAAAGGCGCAGATCAGAACGATGCCGGGACTGTTTATCTGCATGGCCTTTAATACGGCTAAACGAGCGATAAAAGGGGTTGCCGTGTGCCTGCAGCACCAACTGTCAAACTCTCCAGAAATGTTACAAAAGGCTGGTTATCTAATGAAAAGCTGCATCTCTGCTCACGGTGCTTCTCCTTCCTGGGGATGGGACATTCCCTCCTACCATGAGATGATTGCAGGTCCAGAAAATACCGAGTTTTGTTCTTTCATTTGCAATTTCGTTGAATCACAGGATGGTTTGGGTTGGAAGGGACTTATAAAGCTCATCTCGTTCCACCCCTGCCAGGGGCAGGGACACCTCCCACTAGCCCAGGTTGCCCAAAGCCTCATCCAGCCTGGCCTTGAACCCCTCCAGGGATGGGGCATCCACAGCTGCTCTGGGCACCCTGGCCCACTGCCTCACCCCCCGCACAGTGAAAGATTTCTTCCTAATTTCTTTCCAAGCTGCTCCATTTCTTTTTTTTTTTTCCTTTTTTCCCCCCACAATATTTGAAGCATGACAAGGCAAAGGAAAAAAAAAAAAAAACAAAACGGAAAGCTAAAAACTGAATTTACAGCAGTTAAACATCCTCCAGCACTCACAAGACACTCACCTCGGGCACTCTTGCAATCAGGTTTACCAAAGGAAAGGTCACACCTCTTGCTCTTCATGGGTTATGTTCATTTGTTAGGTTAAAGAGTTAAAACCATTACTTCACTGGAAGTGTGTTAACTCTTTCCTGAACACCTTGCTCCTGGAGTTTGGCATTAGTTTCTATATTCAGTCCATAAAAGAGATTCAAAAAATTTTTTAAAATCCCCAAGAATTGCTTCTTCACTGGTAGGAGTATCCATGAGATCCCACAGAAAGAAAAGGCAGAAGGCCGTCGACATGACAATCCCAGGTTCCAGGAGGAATGATCCTCCACCAGTGAGGACCATTCACAGAACCACAGAATCATTAAGGCTGGAAAAGACCTCAAGGACCATCAAATTCAAGGAAAGATCACGGAGTCTTATCCCAATGCCTACCCATTTTTACTCTGCTGTGCCTAGGATCACTCACTGCAATTTGCAGCGTGCTACACAGCAGATAAACCAACAAAATAAAAATGTCTTTTCAGTGGTTCAAGACTTCCTTAATGCTCTGACCATGTGCCTCTTCATTCAAATCTGAATTTTTCACTCTTCATTTATAACCTGCTTATTTTCTTTGCCCTTCATTTTCACTGCTCTCCTCTGGTCTCTCTCCAGTGGGTCCAAATCTTCCTTGAAACAGAGGAGCCAACACTTGAAAGACAGTACATTGATTTTCCGTGCTGATTCTGAGCTTCACCACTGTTGGCAGACTCACCTGCCACCCATCCTGAGTCAGTAAATTTAACAAGCGTACATCCTACTCCATCCTCCGGGCTACTGATGATAACGCTGACTACTATCGGATTAAGGACAGGTCCTGAGAAACCTCCTTCATTTTAACAAAGAGCTATTTGCTATCTGCATGATTTTTCCGATGTTTTTCATCACGGTTTGGTGGTTTTATCCAGACCGCATTTCCACACCACGCATTTTAGACCACCACACGACAGAATCGACAACCTCCCGAAAGCCAGGACACCCAACACCTTCTCTATTTACAGACCTGTTACCCTGTAACAGGAACAAAAAACCCACCTCATCTGGTGTTAAGCAGTTTTTCTTAACACTTCTATTTGCTGCTGCAATGCTTTTCTAGGAATTTAAAGTAACTGCAACGATTTATAACTTAACTCTTCCTCTCTCAGCACTCCTTTAAAAAAAAAAAAAACTGGCACCAAGTTTGTCCCTTTTTCCCAAGGTTTCCAGTCTTCAAAGACAACACTCGCAGCTTTAAGATGGGAAATTATCTGAGGTTAAATCCTCTGCAGCCAAGCTGACTGGACCTGGAGTCAATTCACATTTATTCAGCCAAATATCCTCTAACCTGCTTTATTCCTGATCTTTCACCAGGCCAAGATAGATCTGTTACCCAGGGATTAATATGAGCCAACCTACCTGCAGAGCTCTATTTCACTTGGCAAAAAACGAATGTTGGAAGTTTCTTTATCTGTGTATCTCTGTTATTAGGAATAACCTGAAAGATTACTTCAATAAATTTTAACAGATAAAACCATAGTTTACAGAGCTTTGATTTGTTTGCTTTCTCTCCATGTACTCCTGTCTTTGGCTTCCAAATGTTAGGATTTGAGGCACTCAAAAAAATAAATATCATCTTCATGATGTGGCACCATGTACATAATGAAATTGCAGATCCTTCCAACCCTGAGCAAGTTACAAACTAGAATAAAACCAGTTACAACAAATAAGGTAAGAATCCACATGTATAAATTATTTTTACTTTCTAAATTATATATTTCAAATTACTAGAGATATGCTGCCATTCAGAAACATTCCGGGTTATTTTTAAGGTCTTTCACCAAATCACTCCTAAAAAATGTCTAGGTTGATGCAAAAACTCAATCTCAATGCACAGTCCAGTGAGTATTTCAACATATTTTCTCTTCTACATCCACTGTAGCGCTGTCTGACTGCCGCTGAAAGCCATCTTCGTGTACCCTCTTGCAGACACATTTTTAGCTCCACAGCCTATCAGGAGGGACAACATCCCAAGTAAACAGACATCCCCCATCTCCCCAAGACACCAACAGAAACAGAAGCAGGTTGAAGAGTGCTGAACAGAATTACCCCCTGTATTTGAGGAAAGGGCAGAGCCTCAGATTATATTAAAAGAATTCAGAAGGTTTCCACCACATCATTTCTCTGTGCAGCTGAAGGCAGATTAGCAGCTCTGGAGAAGAAATGTGTTTGCTTCTTGGTTCAAAAGTCTCTGCTTCTGGAGCAAGTCCCCACTCCTAACAGACAAACCGAAGTCTCAGTGTTATTTGGTAGATAAACCAGACCACAGCACTACTGAATGGGGTACAAGTGTTTTACAAGGTTTCTTATAAGGCAGATCTCTTTGCCATACAACACAATTTTTGGTTGAGGTCATTTTATACTTTTAGGTAATCTTTTAGCTACTTTGGACCTTGAGTAGCACATCCAGACATTAAGGACAAAGGCCCCCCTGCAGTGCTGTGTTCAGCTGGGGGGCCCCCAACATAAGAAAGACCTGGACCTGTTGGAGAGA
>NW_010128955.1:0-5467 GCF_000699245.1 Pterocles gutturalis | reverse complement strand
TCAGTGCAAGGCTGGATGAGGCTTTGAGCAACCTGGGCTGGTGGGAGGTGTCCCTGCCCATGGCAGGGGGTGGCACTGGATGGGCTTTAAGGTTCCTTCCAACCCAAACCCTTCTGGGATTCTATTCCATGAACATACCCAGCAGAGAGAATGACTGAGGAGCTTTGCTAGAGGAACGTGCTTTCCATCAGCAAGTTTTAGAAACTGTCAGGTGCCACATTGCAACAAACAGTCTGCAAAACCCCCTCTCTGTAGATAAAAGATATTTCACCTTCAGACCCCACAAAGCAGAGGTAAGAAGTGCCAGCACAAAAATTTAACTACCCTTTAACAAGAGAGGAAGAGGGCAGCTTCTTCCGAAACCCCCTTCTCGACTGCTGTTTGGGAGGAAGGTGCTGAGATACCGGCAGAGAAGTGCAACCAGACTGCTGTAACTCCCACAGCCACTCAGAACTGTTTAAATTACTCAAGATCTTCTCAAGGCTCCAGAATAGCTCTAAAACAGCATTTATAAAGATTACCCGCCCTAAGTTTTGAGCACAGACCATGTAAAACTGGTATTAAAGGAGTGAAGAGGATGAAGTCTTCGCTGAACATCTGGTTTTCTCTATTTAACGCTAGCGGTAATTCAAAATTAAGTTTCTCAGGATACAGCACCTTCACCTATGCAAAATATAATCCAAATACCACATGTAAAGTGATAGTACAACAGCAGTTGTATCACTCACTCCAAAGAGGAACTACTTGCACACTTGCTGGACCCCCCAATCTCCCACGCTCTCTGAAATAAATGCCACATCCTTCCTCCGGCTCAAACAAGCCGTTTGCACAAACCTCATCTGAGCAAGCACTGCCTGCGAAGGAGGTGATGGGAGAGATCTCTATCACTTCCTCACCATAATTTTCTGCTATTTTAAGGGATATAAGCCAAGAGCACAAAGAGGTGCGATTTCATATGGCTTTGAAGGCACTCGATGCGGGGTTTGCACCAGCGCTGCTGTCAGGTGGAGGTATTTTTCCCTTCTGCACAACTTTCTGTTTGAATTGCTGAGAAACAGCACTTGAAACAAGCACAAAACCGACTCTGTGGACTCCTGAAACGCTGATCGCCTCTCTTTCCCCCACACAAGTGGGAGCTCTGCGCTGGTAGAGAAAAAGAAAACCAAAGATCATGATCTGATGGTGTGGGAAAAAGCAAAGCACCAATTAGGATCAAAAAAACCCCCATCAGTTTTCCAAATTCTCACCTTCCCCATAATTATTGTCACTAGTTCTGTTTTGGTGACCGAGACCATAACTAACTTTGTAATGTGTGAGGATTTAGTGCAGGTTTTAAACTCCACATTTCCTGTAATTCAGATCCTGGGTGGCTGATGAAGTACGGCAACAATTTCACTTCCTATGGCATTTTTGTCTGGAGAATAACATGGCAACCACTTCTCTACAAAACAGAAGAATCAGGACAGGACCTTGAAGGCAAAGACTGACCTAGGGATTAAAAATCAACACTAACTAGTTCACCTGCCTGGTGGAAGAATGTGAAAGAGAAAAAACTTCATCATCTTTTCAATGAAACAGGTCTAACAGCATCGATCTGCACCAGTGAATACCCGCATCAGCGCTTTCAGCACCACCACTGGAACCAGTTTCTGATTAAAGACATTTGTTATAAGAAGTAACAAAAAGGTTAATATAGCTTTGTACCCTCCTAAATCTGATAACCCACTCACCCAGCTCTCCTGCCCTCAATAACTTCAACCTGGCATGGTCAACACTTGCTATTTTTTTTCTTTTTAAAATATGAAATGCTTTCTTTATCCCCCAACCCCCCTAAAAAGAAAAAAAAAAAGAAGTATTTATAACCTAACCAAACCCTTTTTGGAGGAGACCGATCAAGCAACATTGCCAGCTCATGCTAGCTCTAAGCCTGGTTTGTAAAGGAATCCGAAAATCAAAACTTTTGCTTTCAAAATAGCGCTTAGCGCTTGATGGCGGAGAAGCGGTTGCAAACAGGATGAGCACATTCTCACACTGCAACTTCAGATGTGGTTTTTGAAGTGACTTCATGGTTGAGTAAATTCTGCAGCGATTTTCTGGGAGATGAAAGGATGCTCAATTCGTGCAGATGTGCAGAAAAAACTGCACAAAAGAAGAGAACTGTGCAAGAATAAAAACACTGGGACGCTGCATGGGACACTAAAAACACAGCAAGTAAGCCAGAAGAGAATATAACATTACAGAATGTATATATTATTCTTACATAATTAAAGTGTAGAAAAATATGAAAAGAAAGTGTAAATTGAAAACACAGGCTGGAAACGACCTGAAAATGTGATGATAACATGACATCCTAGATCAGTCATCCACAGAGACAGATTAAGTGACAATAAAAACAGGCTCGTCAAAATTAGAGATTTACAGAGAATGTAGGAAAGGGGATTTACAGAAAACTTGAAGAACACATATGCCATCGAAAGGAGCATGTTAATTGAGGAAGTTCAGCTCAGGAAAATTCCACAGTCCAATTTTACTTCCACTTGATTACAAGGTTATAAAACACACGTCAATGAATATTCATGTGGTGAAATACAGAGTTTCAGGAAAGAATTCAAGAAATGGGAAGTTCAAATTAAAAGCAGCTTGAAAAGCCTGCCAGCGCAGTGTCACAGAAAGATGGAAATACCCAAATAACTCCAGTCACTGTTTAAGACTATTAATAAAATGCAGAATTACGAACTAAGCAGCGTAAGAACCTTAGCTAAATTAAACGCGTTAATCTTCAGTTTATTTAAAGAAAACAGATGAATATGGAAAGTGATTAAGAACAATAGTTTAAGAGACTTGGGCCAGGAGACTGTTAAAACTAAATATTTATATTAACAAATACAGCTGAAACCCACTAAAGAATCAGCAGCTACAAATTAAAGAGAGTAAATGTACAGCAACCGACAAGTTATGTGATATACTGATTAAAAAAACCCCTCGCAGATATAAGAGTATGGTAGACACAAGTGTCTTTCAGTGTAAGACTAAATATATTAAGAATTGTTCTTGAAAACGCTTCTAATTCAGTAGCTGTCATTGGTACAAGTTAATATTAATGGTCAGCTAGAAAACATTTAGTGTAGCGTCAGAAGAAGTTGCAAAAATGTATATTGTGATAAAGACAAAAAGGATTACTTATTAAGATCAACACAAAGTATAAAGAATGGAGAGAGCCTCAGTAAAGATATACATATATATATATAGAGAGAGAGATGTATAGAGATATTTCAATAAATACGTGAGTGTAACGGCGCCAAGAGGAGTTCTCTGGCTTTATCAGTAGTAGCAACAGCATCTCAGCCACCGAGCTGGCTTGTAAAGCACAGAATTCATCTCTTAAATTTGGAAGGTTATTGTATTTTCTACAAAACTGCAGACAAATAAACCCAAATCTGTCCAACAGATTCCGTCTCGGTGCTAAAGCTCCTTTTTCTGCCCCCAGGGAAGCACCACTCAGGACAGATCAACTCACTGGTGTCACCGTCCCTCGATGACGTGAGGCACAGCAGCACTGCGGGTGCTTGGGCAAAAGGGGACGTTTCAAAGGCATGAGGAATACAGTGGAATATGCAGGTTGGGGTTACTAGTTGGGCTGCCGGAATACATCCCTGCATTAGCCTAGTTTAAGGTAAAAACTTTGCTAAAATACCCCGTGCACGCACAAACCAGCACGCTGCGAAACCTTAACGTGCTTGTTTGCTTTCAAGTCACTTTGAAGTCGTTCAAAAAGCAGTGGAATATTAGAAGAGGTAAAAAGACAGCACCTAGGAATGCTGGACTAAATCAAAAACTGCTTAGTGACCTCTCCATCTTGTTTCCGAGACAGACCGCTACTGAAAATGATATTTAAGGCTTCACCAAATCAGCCACAGAGCCTGGGATTGTAAAATTCTGGTTCTCTCATCCCTGCTGTGTGACATTTATATTTATAAATAAACCATTTCTATGTGGTTTTTTTAATAATGACATTCATGAGAATTCAATCTTTGAATATTTAATATTTAAAGTGTGACAACTGTAAATTCTACCATTTAATGTCATATATTAGCGCTGTAAGGAATCTTGGAAGGAGAAAAACTGCAAAACAATCCTGGCAGCTGCTCCTTCCAAGTTCTTAGAGCTCTTAATTGGTGAATCAGGATGATCACCTATAATAACCATTCCTTTAAAGAGCCTGTATTTTATTGCACTAGAAGCAAAACAGTGCTTCTCCCCATTCTCCACCTGCAGAGGAATACATCCGACATTCACCTCCTTCTATGTCGTAAAAGCCATTTCTGATTTGTTTTCTTCTCTGCAGCGCCGTCACCAGCTGTTTCCAAAGGCGCTGGGTGTTGTTCATTGGAAGCGTCTTCGCTACCGAGCAGGTCGGCATTTTCTATTCTGTGGGAACTTCTTAATTAAAGGTTCACATGATTACAAAGCACTGACACAGCTCCATGGTTTACGGAGCACAAAGCTTCTTTTTTTTTTTTTTCCATCTTAAAACAGCTGGCAGATAACTGTCACATTTGTTGTGCTTCACATAATATTTCTTGATCCATTTATAACAACCTAAGTTTTACTATTTGGAAATTTGTCACACTACGGTGTCAGAATTAACTTTGCCTTTGGTAATTAGCTTTCAAGCTGGTTGTATCTTCAGGATGTGGAACTTGGAATTAGGAAATCTCTTATATTCAAAGTTTGTAAGTCAGTTTTTGGCATTAGTCTAAATGTGTACATGATATGGGGGGGGGGAAAGCACAAAAACCTGCCTGAAAATACAATGCTATATTTTTAACTAATTTGGTATGTTTTGGTATTTGGTATGTCTGGTAAAGTTTATTGAATAAATTTCACTCTGGAAATCATTATCATCACTATTCAGACTTCACAGTTCTCTATGTAGTTTTTTTTTCCTAATATTTCTTTTCCTTTCTGCTTCAAGAACTATTTTTTAAACAGCAAACCCTGAAAGTTTACTTTTAGCACCACTGCAGTCTTACACCCTCTAACACAAGATGATGATAATAAAAGACTGTGCACAGCTACATCTTTATAAACTTACATACTTCGGGGCTCATTGAGCAAAGCACCTTTTCCTCAAGTATTTCAGAAAACACCTATTTGCACAGAAAATATTTCACCTAATTCTACACTCACACGTTGCAAGTATTACTGGTCCCACCATCCCACCGCAGCACCACAATCCCTCAACCTGCCCCGCAACCATCACGACCAGTCTAACCCACTCCTGCAGTTTTCTCCAAGAAACGTTTATTTTCTACAACAGCATCCTTGACACCAGACCTCTTTTAGGTGTGGGGGTATTTCACATGTTCTCATTAGAAACGGAGCATCCTGTCAAGGACAAATTACAATGAAACACAGATGTTAAATATGAACACTTAGATAGAATCATAGAATCACAGAAGGGTTT
>NW_010128954.1:16499-30216 GCF_000699245.1 Pterocles gutturalis | reverse complement strand
CGGTACTGGGGTGAGGGGTTGCTCAGGTCTGGGGCTGGCAATGGGGTTGGCCAGGGAGGACCTGGGGACAGGGGATGCAGTCCTGAGCCAGGGCTGGGGGTCGGCAAGGTCAGGGTAGGGTGGAGGGTGCAGCAGGGATGGTGACGGACAGGGACAAGGACAGTTGGCTCTCTGGGTGACTGTCTCTTCCTGCAGAGCGCCTGAACATCCAGATCGTGTCTGCCCAGAGCTGCACTGGCCTGCTCACGGCCCAGGAGGCCCAGCGTGTCCGGCAGCTGCACGAGGAGAACCGGCAGTTCCTGCGCATCCCGCGGAGGTTGGTCTTGCACAGCTGGGCCTGGATCCCCCTCTGCTGAGCGGGCTCAGCCCCTTGGTGGCTGCAAGCCTGGTAACAGCCTTCTGCTTTGTCAATATCCTGGTTTTGGGGAAGCCACTACGGAGCCTGCTGTAACCTACAGCGCAGGTGCCTGCCTGCCTCATGGGTGCTGCCAGCACCAGCCTGTCTGTCCTGGTTGCATGGGTTTCTTGCCGAAAGCCTGGCACTACTGGAGCTGATGCATCCACGCCACCTAGTACGCATTTCCAGAGGTCTCTTCATAGTGGTCAGCGAGATGAATCCCTCATCTTAAATACCCTACAATCTTAGCTTGAAAAAACTGCTTTGTGAGACTTAGTGTGTATGGGATAGTGTCCTCTCAGCTAGTGGACTTTAGGAGGAACAAGGAACAAAGGCATACTTAAAACTGCTGAAAACAGGTGCAAGCACATCTGAGCTATAACCATCTTGCTGTAGCTGAATGCGTGGTGCTTGTGTTCTTAATGGATGTTTATTGCAGTAATGCAACTGGTCTAACTGTTACTTCTGACTGCTCACTCCAAAATGTGATTTTTGCAGGCCACATTGGGATAGGACAACCAGTGCGGATGACTTGAACCAGGCTGAGAGGGAGAGCTTTCTTGAATGGCGGCGACAGCTTGCCCAGTGAGTATGCTACTTGCGTCTGGGTAAGTAGCTGGGGAGATCTGAAGACACAGAAAGCAGTGGGGTGTATTTATCCTTGCTGGACCTGTAAAATTATAACATAATTGTCAGTAGCTCCCTGTAATAGTTTTGGAAGGCTGGGTAGCCCAGCCACAGTTCAAATACATCTTTGTGGTGAGCTCTGCAAAGCTCTCTTGTATGTGCATGTTCTTGTACTGTTTACAGTTAAAATTCTGCAGGATGGAGTGTGATGTTCTGCTTTTGCCTGTGAAGTGGAGGAGTGGTGAATATGTCTTCTAAGAGCAACAGTGCTGCTCTGAATAGAGTGAAGTGCTGCCAGCCTGCACGCTGTTGTACTGCTTGTGCTGGTCCAGCGCTGAATCTGCTGGCCTGGAGAACTGGGTGGTACTTGGCTCACACCCTGTGGACCCATGCTTGCCCTGAGCAAAGTCGTTCAGGTGGTGAGGCAAGGGTTGTGTAGAGTCATCTCAGGTACCATCCCCAAATTTGTTATTTTTTCCATGTGGTACTTGGCTGAGTAATAACTGCTGGCATTTATGATACCTTCTCTGGTTTATTATTGTGGTTCTGAAATTTCACAGGCAGAGTTTTGATGAGTTTTTGCTCTTTCCATCATTTACCAATTCTCTGTTGGTGTGATCGGGAGCCATTGTGTCACTGCAGAACCAGTGCCGCTGACACCAGTTTACCTGGGTGCTAGTATTTGCAGAACTAGCAGAAATAGTACCTATTGTATGAGTCTGATTTGATAGTGCTCTCTAAAACTCAAGCTTCTTGGATCTAAGGTGGTGTGCTTATTGCCTGATGTGGACCAAATACGACTTCTTTTTTTCTGTTTTGCCTTAGCCTTGAGGAAGAAAAAAAGTTAATTCTGACCCCATTTGAACGAAACTTGGAATTTTGGCGTCAACTTTGGAGAGTCATTGAAAGAAGGTAAAGTATATGTCTCTCTGCTTTTTAAAAGTAATGTTTAATGTGTTTTCCTGAACAGAAGCTTTCGAGACAAGCTTCAAGCATCTCAGAACAGGAAAAACGAATACAGCCAGTAATATTTTATTGCCAGCACTGAAGTGATTTTGTTTTAAAGTGATCAAAATGTGAGGTGAAGAAGGGCGGCTGCTTAGTGGTGCCTGCTAGCTGTCAGCACTGTGATTCTGCAGGTGGTTCACTGCGAGTCTCTGATGGTTCTTTAGATGCTGCTGCTCTTGGCCTCTTCCAGTCACTCTGTGTGGGAGACTTCTTTCAGAATGTGTCTTTGAGGTCTTTTGCCAAGATTAACCCTTTCCCTTCCTTCTCAAGCACACAGCTGCAGCCTGATGTTCAGGGGCAGGAGGCACGGGACATCAACTAAATAATGTCGGGAAAGAAAGAGTCTCTTGGTCTTTGGCCTCTTGCCATGCAGAGAAATTGCAGCAGTGCACAAAAGACAACGGCCTGTCGTATCACAGAAATAGCTTTGTTCGTGCTGCTGAGCTGTAATACAATAGGAGTGCTATCTGCTACGTTAATCTAACTGGGGCATTTAATTTCGCTAATAATTAAGTTTGAGATCATCTCGTCTGATTTTCCTAAAATTGAAAAATACTTCACCAGTGAGGTCATGGTGAGCTGGTCTTTTCACAGAAGTGACTTTGTACTGGGTGCTGCTAGGCCTTTGGCTGTGAGAGGGCTGGGTCAGAAGCATCCACTGTAGGGTATGATGACGTGCAGTGTGAGTGTATTGTGTGTTTTGAGGGGGCTGGGATGTGTTAATGTCCTGATGTTCTTGTTGGAGCTTTTTATTTCACGTAGAGTCAGGATGCTGTCGCAGAATCGAACAGGAAAGTCATCCAGGCCCTTACCTTTCCAGATAATTTGATCTGTTGTCAGCCTTTTCTTGTGTTTACTTCAAACTAGCTCCCAGGGGTGCGATTCAGTAACTTCCCTGTATCCCATTCGAATAGCATGGTTTCAGCTTTCTCTTGTATTGATCTTCGAATTTCTGTAGCTGCTCAGTACTTCTTTGTACCCATGTGGCTTAAATGACTCCCTTGGGGGTTTTATTGATTTTATTTTTTTTTTTTTAATATATAACCAACTGCCTAGTGAGGCTTGAAATTCTTCCATTCAACCTGTGGCATTCTGAAGCTGTCCTAAGTTAACAGAAATCCATGTCAAACAAACAGAATCAGTATGTGATAAACAGTATTTTAAATTACTTGCCTGGAGAAGTTCTAGTGGAAGAGGGTATAGTCAGATTTTCCCCCTCCTTTTGAAAAAAGAAGCATGGATGTGTCTGGTATCTGAAGCTGGTGCGTTTAATTTGTGTGTAGAACTGATGAGTCTGGCTCACATATGTGGTGGCAACCTGGTGTCTGGACTTGGAAGACATTTCCTAAAAGCATACATGCAAGGCCTTACTTGCATGGAGGAGCAACTTGTTTTACTGGATTCTAATTCTTTCACTGTTCTGTGCTTTGTGTGACAAGAAGAGCACAAAATAAATTTTGAAGATGCCAGACAGCAAATGCTTGGCATCTGTAAGTCATCTGTGGGTGACTTTGTACATCTTGCTCCACGCAGAGGGGACAACAGTGTTCCAGAATATCTCGCTGTGTAGGAAAACCACCTCTTCCTCTCTGTAGTCACTCCACCATAGTTGGGGGATGAGAATAGACAGAAATAAAGTTACGTTATTGCCGTTTTTAATAACATTGTAAAGGATAGAATACCCCTACTCTGCTTCTTCCCTGCTGAGCGTTTCTGAAGGGTAGATGGACTGGCAAAACTCGCATGCTTCCTTTCCTCTTGCTGGCCATACAGGAGAATTAACCAAGTGAGGCAGAAATACTGTGCAGCAGTACTGGCTTGTGGCATAAGCATGGCTCTGCTGGGTGCGTGTGGGATGCTGAGATGCTTTGTTCATTCAGTAAAGGAACTTAGTAGGATAATACAGCTAAAACCATTAAAATTCTAAGCAGATCCTAAAAGCAAGTAATGTACTGTATCTTGCTGCTTTCTTTGAGGCAAGGTAAGAAAGAGTACTTTATGAGGCTCTCTTTTATTTTTGCAGTGATATTGTAGTTCAGATAGTAGATGCTAGAAACCCCCTTCTGTTTAGATGCCAAGATCTGGTAAGTAAACCACTTTCTTGAATGCTGTCTTCATTTTATTTCTCAGAGTTATATGATTTATTTTTTGTTTAACACATTCAAATACCTTGAAGCTGTTCTGCTTTTGTGCCTAACTGGATATCTTATTTATTTATGCAAGTGTTGGGGCATCAAATTATTTTTCTTCAATGCTTTTTGATATTTCACACAGAGTATTGCAGATTTAGAGGTAGTTCTTTAAATGTTATACTGCAAATACTATATAGCTCCTCATTACCTGCTAGAAATTTCCACACTTAAAGGAAGTGTTTATGTTTAAAAGCATGGTGGAATAAAAATGGGTGAGTATTACTGTGCTGAAAACAAAGGATCAAGAATTTTTGAAGTGACAACTTTGTAATGATAGACTATAGAACAATGTACATCAATGAGATAGGAAATTGCTCAAATCGTTGATATTTGGAGTTCCTGCTGTGAAGTGCTGATTAATATCTTGTAGCATTAAGCAGACAAAGCATTTGCACACGTGGCCCAAAACAACCTATGTTGTGGTAGTTGTGTGCTCCATTTTGTTCTTACAGCTGTCTGCTAAACACCAGTTCCATCTAGGCTGGGAGATGGTAAGCTTGGCTGAATTTGTATGGAGCTGGATGGGTGGCTTGTCTTGCTGCTCTTATATCGCCTTGGGAGGAGGAGGAGTCTAAACCAGGGTATGAACTGATCCTTCTCTTGTTTTCTTCAGGAAAGTTACGTTAAGGAAGTCAGCAATGACAAGGAGAATATGATTCTGATAAACAAAGCAGATTTGCTGAGTGAGGAGCAGCGGGCTGCTTGGGCACAGTTCTTTGAGAAAGAAGGCGTTAGGGTGGTGTTCTGGTCAGCTTTGGCAGAGTGCAAACGGCTATCCGGAGAAGCAAAGGTACGGTAGATGGCCGGTTCCAACTGGATGTATGCTGGCTGCCTCGGGTAACTTGCTTTGCAGTTATGCTTGTGATATACCTGAGCATCTTTCTAGGAAAAGCACAGTCCTTGTATTGGGGAAGGAGTACTCTAAGGACCTGTGCAGCTGTAAACCAGCATTTTAATGACTGATTTGGAGACAAAAGTGAGGAGAGTAAAATGGTGAAAAAAGTGGTCCACCCTTCAGTCGCTGTTTGTAGTTCTTGCAATTTCTCTTTCAAGGTTAATGACTTGATAAATAATGCTGAACTAGAATGGAAATTTCTTCCTTGAGGCTGCTGATGAATAGCTACAGAAACAGCCCTTGCAGATCTGTTTGCAAACTCCTAGCTTGTTGAAAGAATTGGAATCCTTTCCAAAACAGATGCTGTGAGGGACTTGGTTATCTATTTAGAGGATTTTTCTCTACCACTCTGCCCAGTGGAACAAACTCTGCTGCTGCCTCAAGTTATGTGTTATCAGTAAATGCCACTTTTGGGTTTTACTGGGTTCATCAGTTGCAGCCATCGCTATTCAGCTATGGAATATCCCGTATCTCTTTTCAAAAATACCTAATCTGTTCAGCTGGTTCACAGCTCTTGGGTAAAATGTTTTTACAGATTGATTTAAAAGTCAGACTGAAAATGTTAGGTCATGTTTTATTTTTTGGAAAGAAAGTTCAAGATAGTATTGTTATGAAAAGGTCTTTCTTTTTAAATATGAGCTGTTCACGGAGATGAAATGAAAACAAGACAACTTGAAATTATTTTAATTAAATATTTAGACTGGAATCAAAATGGATTTGTGTTCTGAACACTTTGAAAAAAATACATTCATTCATATTAGTAGGAACACTCAATAATTTAAAAAAAGATTTTCTAGACTCTGCTGCTGCTGTGTGTCAGGGTGGTGTGGTGTGTGCATATTCACAGTTGTGCTTCTGCAGAGAAACCTCTAACAACTTCACAATGAAGCTAACAATCTGTCTTGGAATATTTTTGTAATTCTCCTAAAATAGGCTAGTTATTTCTACATCCTACTTAAGACACCCTAAAAACATGTATGACGTTGTCAGGAGTGAGTTGCCAGTCCTTAGGATCTGGCTGATGAAAAGATAGGTGACTGCACTGCAGCAGCTGCAGTCAACAGCAAGACTTGGTATTGTCTTTACATTTCACCTGTGAAATACTGTTCACACAGGAACTAGACACTGAAGATGTAGCAGAGGACCTGAGTGGTCCTGAAGATGAAAGGTCCAGTCAAGAAGACAACACAGAACAAGATAGTACAGAAAGCACATCCACAGGCAGTGCTGTGCAAACTGTAAACCAAGTTCTGGTTAGTGAGGATGGCAGTAGTGATGAATATGAAGACTGTGAAGATGATGAAGAGGAGGCCTGGCAAACCTGTTCTGAAGATGAAGGTGGGGACAAAGTAAATGCTATTGTTTCAGAGAGGATGGAAAGCAGGACTGATGGTGCTGTAGTACAGCACTTAGTGCCGGAGCAGAAAAGGAACATCAGGAACTTCAGCCATCTGGTACAGAGAGATGAGCTGCTGGAGATATTCAAAACCATGCATAATGGACCAAGGGTGAAGGATGGGGAATTAAATGTTGGGCTGGTAAGTTGGACTTTGTGCTTAAATGGCACTTGCTTAATCTACATTTTAATTCCATATGCCTTCCATGGGAAAAATTAAGCCTGTAGCCTGGCTTCCTCTATGGGTAAAAATATGAGCAAGCGTAAATCACTGAGGGTTTTGTGCAAAGATTAATTCTGAGGTTCCTGGAGTTCAGTGTTGCCCACTGCTTGCCTTAATTTTTTTAGTACATTTTATTAAAGTACTTCTGTGTCAGAGCTCTGCCAGTCTTCTGGCATCACCCTGCCTGATATCGCTCTTACCATTCCACTTCTTTGTCATCCAGGTGGGTTACCCTAATGTTGGCAAAAGTTCAACCATCAACACAATCCTTGGAAATAAGAAGGTGTCAGTGTCTACTACACCAGGACGTACAAAACACTTTCAGGTATTGCTGACAAAGTGTGTTGATCTTTTTATTATTTCTTTTTCCCCAGTGGAAGAGAGCATTGTTATGAACTAGTTGCAACAATGTGGACTCTCTGAGAACTCTGCCAGCCTGACCTCTGCCTAGCAGAGTAGGCTGGAGAGGGGTGGGCTTAATGTATATAATTTTGGAACTTCAGCAAGAGTTTGGAAGCAAGAACTACAGTCTGAGAGTCACTCATAAGAGCTGCTGTGCAATCGTAGATATTTTCAGTCTCCTGATTTTATTTAGGTAGCTTGGCCCTTCTTTTTTTCAACACCAGTCATGAGAAGAGAACCTCTGAAAAGTGAGTGCTCCTCTGAATAGCTTAAAGTCAAGCTTTCAAACTATCCTTGTGTACAGTCGGTGCTGTAAGTCTAGTTATGCTGCTGTTTTCATATTGATCAAACTCTTAATTTTGAGGTAGCAAATCCGATGCTATAATGAGCATTGTGGGATTTTTACTTGTGCAATCTCCTGCCTGTTTCAAAAGGTCCAACACAGTTAAAGGTTTCTGGAGTGCTTTTTTCTCTGCCATCAGATTGGAGAGCTGAAGATCTTGCTTCCCCCATCTGGACAACTTATTTATGAACTTTGGAAGTGCTGCTGTCTTCCACATCAGATTTCCTTAATTCATTGGCTGGGGCCAGCAGGGCAGATGTCTGTGTTAGTAGAATTTCTGCTTATTCTCATTTGCATCTATGTTTCACCTATGCATTCATTTTTTTTGTTCCTTTTTCCTCCATGGACACTGACTTGCCTTGGTGAACTAATTGGTTATTTATTGTATAGACCCTGTATGTGGAGCCTGGCCTGTGCCTTTGTGATTGCCCTGGTCTGGTGATGCCATCTTTCATCTCTACCAAGGCAGAAATGATTTGTTCTGGAATTCTGCCTATAGACCAGATGAGGGACCATGTCCCACCCATTTCTCTAATATCCTTTGCATGAGGTTTGTCAGAGTGTCTGCAAGCATTGGATCTGGAGTACGCAATGTAGCGTGTTCCAGCCCTGTTAGGGGCATGCGTGCTCATGTGTTGAGGGCGGTGGGGACGCACATTGGTAAAACAGCCCTGCTGTGTTGGGCTTTCCCCGTCTCATTTCAAGTTTATTCTGTTGTCAGACTTGCTTCATTTTTCTGGTTTGCGACAAAATCCAAAAGTCATTCTCAATGTGTGCTCTTGGAGTGACTAGGGCAAGATTACTTGTGTATCTGAAAATCACCAGGTGGTTTCCTTCACTAGCTTATGTTTGCCAGCATATCCCACGAAACATTTTGGAAGCAACCTATGGAATAAATATCATAAGGCCAAGGGAAGATGAGGATCCAGATCGAAAGCCAACAGCTGAAGAGCTGCTAACAGCATACGGATGTGAGTAATGATCCCTTTAAAGTCTATCACCTACGTTATGTGTGTGGTCCTGAACACAGCCTTAAGAGAACTTTTTAAAGCTAGGCTGTACTCAGGTTAGTCATGCATTGAACCTCTCCATTAGGACTTGCCCTCCTCTCAGGAAGGGCCTTTGTTAATGGCTAATCTCGTGTGTTGCAGTGGTGCTTTGCCAGTTTTGTCTGACAGATGTAGTGATTGTGTTGAGGGTGTTAGTGAGATGCCCTGCCCGTCTGTGTAGTGTGGTGCTCTCATCCTTTTAGATACTTCCCATCAACTGTATCTTGAATTAGACTTTGAAGAACACTGTGAAGGTTTATCTCCCTTGTCTGATTCTCTGATGCAGTTAATCTTCTCTGGCCTTAAAACAAACAAACAAAAAAAAAAACCCAGCAGGTTTTCTGGTGACAGGGAGATTATGTCAGGTCTTACTGTTCCTTTCAGGTTAGGATGCTTCTGCAGCACCTCTACAGTCAGCAATTTTCCCCTTTCCTCCCTGCTTTCCCCAATAGAAGCCTTTAAGGTTTTTTTGAGAGAGGATACAAATGTGCAGTTAGGCAGTAGAGAAGAATATGTTAATACTCTTGTTGTACTGACACAGAATGTGCTTTGGATTTGTCTTCCAGATATGAGAGGCTTTATGACAGCTCATGGACAGCCAGACCAGCCAAGATCAGCTCGATATGTGTTAAAAGACTATGTCAGTGTAAGTGCTTCCTACATCTGAGGTTTTTTTTTCCTGCTAGGAGGTCAATTGAAGGTTTCACTGGAGCAGGAGGGAGCACAATCAAATGAATTCTGTTTCTCTTGGTAAAATCAGCATATATTAGATCACTTTTTAAGTTGGGATATTTTTATGTTTTAAAGAAATAAATGAAATTTCTGCTGTTGTTTACTCTTGATGATTGCTTAAAAATAAAGTGCTAGCTAAATAAATTATCGTATCTCTAAAACAAGCAGCAGATATTCAATAAACCCATTTTGTATAGTTGCATCAGTATTTGGTGCTAAGGACTGCAGTTATGAGCATTGTAGTACTGCGTGCATCTACAGCACCTCTCAGCAACTTACTGTGGAGTATTTCTTAACAGGATCCTCCAGTACTCCTGAGAGTTTTGCACTGTATTGTTTGCAGCTGGATGTTGCAGCTGGAATTGGTGCTTTGAAGTGGAGGTAGAATGGTGCTTTAGCTTAGAAGTCAAGCCAGTTGTTGCCTGGAGGAGAAATCAAGTTGTACTGATAGTCTGCCAGTGTGAACGCCTGGATTTCAGGGCTCTTCTTAGCTTTGGAGCTGTTTGCTTTTCTCTTTGGGTCTCTCTCTGAAGTTTTTTGGTAATAATTGTATCCCATTGCTTTACAGGGGAAGCTGCTATATTGCCATCCACCTCCTGGCATTGACCCAAGTGCTTTTCAGCACCAACATCAAAGATGCCCAGAGAGCAGAACTGTGCAGGCCAGTGGACAGGTGAAGCCTGAGAAGAATACCAAAGCAAAACAAATTGAAAATGTGGTGGACAAAACATTTTTCCACCAGGTAAATTCTGGAGGAGATTTATTCTAGGAGTTTTTACTGCAGCACTGGTGTGTCGTAGTTACTGGAAAAAATAGCTTTGAGGATGCAGGGGTGCTGGGCTGTTAATGGTGTTAGATGCCTTGGCATCTGCACATAACTTCTATCCAAGAGCGCTCTGTTCTTTTTATTTTCTCCTAAATCAGTGGGAATGTCCTAGGTGACTGAAACATAGCTAATGAGGTGCACGTAGGTGATTTTCAAAAGGTCAGCAGGGTGACCCTCATCATTATGGGCCTAACATCAGTCTTGAGCAAACAGGAGAGTGACTGGGAAGAATGACAAAGAAGGAGGGTGGTGCAACCAACCAGGAACATGGTTTTGGACTAACAGGTCCTTCAAACTAACTTTCTTTTCTTGAGAGGATGTATTTAGGGGACATGACAAGCTTATGTAAGACAAATGATTTAGTACTACATGGTGGTTTTAACTCAGAACCTGAAATCAGATGAAAAGAACACAGAAACAGATTTAAAATCTAATTGAGAAATCTCAAAATGAAGCGTAAAATGGGAATTTCTCTTGTATGCTTCTTGTTAGGTCTCACAGGGATCTGTTTTGTCTCTACACTACTGAAAAAATTTATTAATGACTTGTAATGAAATGTCAAATCCATAACTGATTAAGTCTGGATAACAGACAAAGATCAGAACAGGGTGTTTAGCAGTGGAGAGGACGGGTCATAGATAGTGTGATCTGTTCTGCTTGGTTAGCTGGATATGAACACTACTTGTTTCAGCACAGCTAAAGATAGTCATGCATTTTGAAAAGAAGAACTCGGGCCCCTTTCAAAAAACAGTGAGCTGTTTCAGAAACCTATGACCTGAAAAGAATTTTTGGGATTACCAGGCTCTTCCTCTGGCTGCCCAAAGTGCTGGCATGAGCTGTGAGCCCCAGCAGTGCTACCCACGCTTCAGACTTGAGCAAGTTATTTTAGTCTCTGGCTTTCACAGACGCCAGATGTATTTGCAAAGACAATTGGCTGTGTGCAAAGCAGAGACTGTGAGAATCAGTCCTACCGCTGTAGCTAACGTCTGTTGGAGCTTGGTGTCTGGTCAATGTGCCGCCTCTGCTTGCAGTGGTAGATGCTGAGGACCTGGCACAGCAAGGCATGGCTGCAGACAGAACTGGAGCGTGCTGGTGGGGTTTGACTCTGCTGCGTGGCGTGACCTTTCCTGCAGCTCTGGAGCTGGGGGCTGAGCAGGTCTTGATGGGTTTGAGCTTGCCTGTGTCTGCTTTTATTAACATAGTTGCTTGTGGTTAAATATCTTCTCATTGCTCACCAGTGGTTACATTTCCTCTTCCAGGAGAACGTTCGTGCCCTAATGAAAGGGGTCCGGGCTGCAATGGGATACCGGCCTGGCAGCGGCCTCGTGCCTGTGACTACACCCAATCCTGCAAATGTGGCAGGAAAGCCCTGGAAAAAACACGGAAACAGGAACAAGAAAGAGAAAATTCGCAGGATCACTAAGCACCTGGAGGCTTAGCGTGACAACGGTATCTGGCCTTTCCAGGGCGGGGACTGCCCTGTCCTGCAGGCCTGAACTGAGGGGAAAAAAAGGATAAGTGGGCATCACTAGCTCACCTGGGAGTTCCGTGCTGTGGGTTGGCCTGGGCAGGGGATAAGAATGGGCTCTGATAGTTGGAGCTCATCCCTTCTGAGAACAAAAGAGACCTGGCTGTTCGTGATATCTGGAAGCCAGCCCAGACATGTGACTGCCACTGAAACATCCTTTCAATGGGTGCAGATAGAGCCAAGCAACAATGGTTTTTCCTTCCATAAAGGCTGTATTTTATAGCTGCTGGGATCAAAGCAAGCCCTGTAAAACTGACTAAAATCTTTAAACAGTTGAATCTCAATGACTGATGTTTGTTACATTTTGAGACACTACTGCTCATCTTTTTTTTTAAGCTTGTTTGTTGATTTAACAGAACACTTTAGTGTGTTGAAAAATGATGTAAAATGATCTTTATTGCCCTCTTCCTTCTCTGCCATACCAGCCCTATTCTGTAGAATCTGGTACTGAAACCACTCCCTATCTCCCAGCTTAAGGCAGAGCAGAGCACAGCACACCCTGAAAGGAAAGTGCTGCTTTTATGTCCTTCAAACTGAGCTGGTATCAGTTGTTTTTCTGTGTGACTTCCCATTGGTATTTTAAAACATTAGGTCTGTGTGACTGACCAAAAATCAGTGCTAATTTCTCCTTAAATATATTTAAGATTTTACTTCCTATATGGCATCATGTTGTGTCTCACTGACCTGTTAGGCATTGACCTAGTCATGGAAGTGTCACAATAGCAGATTTAATGCATACATTAGTATTTGACACTAAGAAGAAGTACTTACTTGGGGTCAGACTTAAGTGAGATTTAATCGTTGGTCACCCTGCTGAGAAAATGTTTGTGTGCTTGATCAGTGCTCTTCATGGCTAGTCCAGAGCAGGGAGTAATGATAGGACTGGAAAGACTTGCAAAGACAGATTGTGCTTTGTTTTTTAGGTGGTGAAGCAGAGTAACAGATAACGCTGGTCTCTGATACTAAAAAAGGGATTGCTGTCTTGTAATTTTGTACTTTCCAGGCCTTAAGTGTGGATGGAGAGATGAAAGTGACTGCTGAGCAAAGCCACAGCAGATGTGGGGCACTCGACCAAGCCGGTTTTGGCTTTGTGACCCTTTGTCTGCTTGTCCTGTACAGCCAATCTGCAATGTGTGTGCAGAGGGTCCCCTGACAGCAGAGCTCTTGCCTCAGTTCACAGTTCCCTTGGAGTCCCTGCTTTCAAGTTCTTAATTGTCTCTGGAGGGAAGATATTTCCTTGTAAAACTAAAGAATAATTATACTGAATTAATGTGGTCAATAGTATTTTTAGTTGGTGTACCATAGCAGCAAGTAGATTCTCAGGAGAGACTGTTTAATCTGTTTCTCTGTGAGAAAATTGTTTTTGCCTTTGTTTCCTGGAGAGGTTGTACTCTACCCGAATCAGTTTCTGAGCAGACTTCCCCACCCTCCTTGGAGGGATGGTTTCTGCTTTTGTCCTTTGTAATGTGTTAGGGACGCGATTACTCAGAAACGCCCTTTTCTTTTTGTCCTGTCTTGTGTGAAACTATTATCTGTCAAATTACCTGTCAAATTGAAGTTGGGGTATCCTTTACTGAAGTTTCAAAATACTTCTTCTATTCTATTTCTCTCCTTTCAAAGGTTTTTGATTTCTTAGTTCTTGTTGCACATACCTGGATTTTCTTCTTTTGCATTCTCAGCCCTTTCTTGCCAGCTGAGTCTCCATGAGCCTCCTTGGTGGACAAGCTGTGTCCTGGTATAGATCCTTCCAAATCTAGTGACCAACAGAAATCCCAAGGGCCTGAAGCTGGGATGACTGCTTGATGCTTGCAGAAACCTTTGTTTGCAAGACCTGCCAAACCACTTACAGCGGTTGTATGAGTGAGTGGAGGATAATGTAAATACAATTGAGCAAATAATGTTTGCTCAGATTTTTTAAATGCAGACTGCTCCTTGCTGAGCTAAAGGACTCTTGCCTTGATAGAAGAAGGACCATGAATGAGAGATGTGGATTTAAAGACTTGTTAATATTTTATGCTGCTGTTGAGCAGTGGGCAAACTAGGTAGTAGGTGAGGATAGTGGTTAAATGAATGCTTTCCTGTGGTGGTTTGGTCTGCTG
>NW_010128954.1:11923-16480 GCF_000699245.1 Pterocles gutturalis | reverse complement strand
AATGCCGGCCGTGCTGTGTTGACAGCTCGATACAGCGCATCTGAGCAGCTAGCAGGCGTGAGGCAATGTGGGGACGGCTCTGTTGTCAGGAGCCTGCACAAAGGAGACTTTGTGCTTTGCCCTGGCCACCTGCTGAATGAGCCTCTCTCTGCTGCTCCTGTTGCTTTCTGCAGAAGGCAAGCTTCGACTTTTGAGTGCTGTTTTCTTAAAGTGCTTTGTGCATGTAGAGGGACCATGCAGGCTGCAACTGGCTCCAGTCTGTTCTTTGGGATCTGCAGCACTTTCAGCATCCCAGTGGTCTGCCTCCCCTTTTAGGGGGATGGCTTTGTAATGCAAGCAGTTTTCCGGGCTAATGTTACCTGCTGCATGCTCCTGGCTAGGGGGCCCCTCCTCATTCAGCTCTTCTGATGTTGTCTTCATCAACTTGGAGCTTGAGGTCTGTGCATTTTCCTGGCTCTTTAGATGTACAAGTCAGTCCCCTCAGCTTGGCAGAGCCAGCACCACACAAAACCAGTCCTTTTCCTGTCACCCCACTGCAGACCAGGCGGAGTGGCTGTTGGGTCAGGTGTCTCTGATCTTTTTCTGCCAGCTCAGCTCAAGGATTGGTGGGACAATGACTTTTGCACCAGGGAGTCCTGCAGCCAGGGGCTGCCACGAGTGCATCTTGCCAGCTTTCTGCAGCCACCGCCTGGTCTAAAAATACTTCGCTACTCCTCTGGAGGAGGCTGAAATCCTTCTTTCCTGCCGTTAGGGGCCAGCCTTTCCACAGCAGAGGGAGAGCAGCCCTGGCCATGCAGGCAGCCATCCCCAGCGCAGCACAGTTGGGTCCTGTTCCAGTCCAGGATCCCAGCAGAGGTGCGGGACCCCAGGGACCCCTCCCCACACATGCCCCCCTGCAGAATGGCACACGAACTAGCTGTCCCCAGCCAGCCTGCTTGAGAAGGTGGTCAAGAAGACCATGGTGGGCAACGTGGCTCCTGCTCTGGCCAGGTGAGGAGCTGGGTCCAGGACCTTGCAAGCTGCTTCTGCTGAAGTTAAGCAGCTCTTTCCTCACTGTCCTGGAACACCACTGCTTTAAAGAAGCAGTCGTCTTTTTCCTCCTCTGCTCCCAGCTCCTTCCCTGGTCCCATGAGCTTTATGCCGTTGCCTGGCCCCAGCAGGTTCCTCTACCCCACATGTCTGCGAGGACCAGCATTGTGCTCTGTCACCCACCCTGCGTGGTGGCTCTAGTCCAGCTTTTTTTCCCCGAGTTTTTTGTTTTGGTTTGGTTTTTGTTTTTGTTTGTTTGGGTTTTTTTTTTCCCAGCAAAAATCTTGGGGAAAAATATTTCCAGGCTGCTGGAAGAGAGGCAGGGAGCAGCTCCCCCGGGCACCTCAGAGTATATACTCTCTCAGGGCTAAATCTAAATGGCTGAGGTGCCCAAGACATCTTGGGACATAAAGAGAGGTCATGGTGAGGACAAGAGGAAAAGAAACCACTCCTGAGTCAGAGGAACTCTGGCCTAGTGTTTTTTCTTGCTGTGGGAAAAGGGTCTGTCCCACAAGTGGCGTCAGGGTGGGAGGGCTGGGTGGAGCAGACATGGGTTTCCACTCCTGGAAATGTCCCTCTCTGATCCCCAGCCCCTTGTCCTTGTTACTTGGGAGTCACAGCAGCAGAGGTAAAGAAACAGGAGCATGAGGAAGTTCCCGCAGCCCAGCTGGGCTTTTGCTGCCTGCCCAGAACCCAGGGAAGCTGGAAGCCTCTGCAGAGCCCCCGTGTGTCAGCTGGCATTGGTGAACCAGCCCCAGCTTCATCTGGGGCTTCCAGGGTGTTTAGCACGGGTTGTCTCTGCTTGGTGGCTTTCAGAACCATCCGTGCTCATGGCAGTGTGGCAGGATGCTCAGGAATCGTTGCTATGGGGGTCCCAGGGAAAACGGATTCTCCTCTTGGCACACCCCATGTCTCACTTGGCCACCCCATCATGTGCTCCGGCTCCCTCTCTGCATTGCCTGGGTGGGGAGGGAAACCAGCATTGTTCTGCTTTGAGCTGTGCTTGTCTTGTGAAGAAAGGGAGAACCAAGTAATTTCGAGTTTCAAATGTAGCCAATTCCCCTTTCTGGAAAGAGGTGGTGCAGGCCCAGTGCTGCCCGGGGGGAGCAGTGCTGCCTGGGGCTCCTTTGCACCCACCTGGGACACCCTGCAGCCCCCCCGCGACACCCTGAGCACCCAGCTGAGCACATACTAAACAGCAGAAGGTGCTTCCTTAGGGCTCCCCGTGTAGAGGTGACAAGCTCTGGGGTGCCATCGCAGGCTGGAGCAGTGACAGCTTCCAGCATCTCCTTTCACCCTTGTCCTGTGGCAGTGGGGTGCAAGGGTCTCCCTTTCCCACCATTGTTGCTGCACTCCCTGGGCTTGGGGCAGTGGGAAAGATGCAGCCTCACGGCTGGGTTCAAACCCAGCAGTCTTCTTTCAGCTGGGCTGGTGTTTTCCCTAGCACTGGGGGTTACAAGCCCTGTGTGTCCCAGTCCTGCTCTGCAGACTCTGGAATTGAGGCTTGCTGATCCGCCCAGCAAGGGAGGAGATAGGGACAGTGCCCGCTGGGCTTCCTGCTGCTGGTTGCCACGCTTCCCAGTCATCCCTAGCACTGTGAGCCAGGGACCAGCCAGACAAAACCCACCTGGAAGGTTATAGATGTCTTAAGTGCTGTATGTGGGGGACTGACCCATCACTCGTGGGCTGCCTGGCAGGTACTGTCTGCTCCCACTGGCTGCTCTAAGGGAAAGCGCTGCCAATTCCCGTGATGGGGAGTAAATTTCTTGCCCTGGGATGATTTTGTACCTGAAAATGTGTGGTGCAGACCAGAGGAAGCTGCAAAAATGTGGGAGCCCATGGTTTGCATTCAGAGCACCGGGCACGTTGAAGTGCCCTGGGCCCCATGTGTGCTGGTGAGGCTGCAGCTGCAGTGTGGGGGTCCCCAGGACCCCCCAGCCCGTGCTGATGGATTTGTTGCACATGAAGTGTGGCTTTTTCTCAAACCTTGTCTGTATCTGTCAAATCCAGGATGCTCTGCAGCCCCATTCCTAGGATTCTGGGGAGGGAAGCCCTGGGTCCCCTGGGCACTCAGCTGGAGCAAGAGGATCCAGGACAGTGACTTGTGGGCCTGTCTGGCTGCTCTTCTGTTCCTCTGGAGAAGATAAGAGCTTCCTGCAGTGGAGAGCACAACTGGGGCCAGTTTGCTCCCTGCAGCCAGAGCTTAGCTCTTTGCCCCAGGGTGGGTGGGGATGGCTCCTACAAGGAGCACATCAGGGAAGGAGCCTTTGCTATAGCCCTGGGCTGATGGTGTCTCCCACGGTCTTTTCTGAGGTGCTGGTGGCTTGTAGCTGTCCTTCCTTACCAATGGCACCATCATGCCCTGACCTCTGGGCTCTGCCCCAGCTAAATAAACTGGAAGGAAGAAAGAAAGGGGAGACTATGGTGTGTCAATGCCATAGTCAGATCTCATCAAACCATGCTGCCTGGCACTGCCATCCCTCCATGTGAACAGCTGAGCTGGCACCTGCCTCGAGCAGTGGAAAATGCACAGCTCATGACCAAAGTGAGGCTTAGCAAGGTGAGGATGGGGTCCCGAGGTGGCCAGACCCCGTCTGGTTTGCCTGCAGCAGCAAAAGGAGCCTTTGCAGAGCCCTTGCTGATAAGAAGTGCCTGCATTCATATTTCCAAAGGCCTGAGCAAATTGCTGAGTGGCGAGGCTCAGAAATCCAGACGCCAGACAATGGAAAGGCTGGAAACATAAAGGAAAGGAAATTCTTCTGCTGTATTGCGTTTCCTATGGCGATAAGATAACCCGAAGTGAAACAAAAGTCTCCGCTGCAGACGGTGGGGTGGGCACCTTGGCTGCTTTAGAAAGTGGCAGGAGGGTGTCTGCACGAGCCGGGATTTCCCAGGTGCAGATGGCATGTGTGGCCCTCGCAGGGTGCGCAGCGGTGTCTGCGGGGCTTTGCAGTGAGTCTTGAAGCAACAGGTAACTTGGCAATCTCCCACGGGCCTGTCCATGTCCTTCATTTACACACTGACAAGATAACTCTTACTTTAAATGCTCTGGAAGAGCTGAGGAAAGTGAGGCTGCAATATTTGCTGGTGATATGTAATTAACTGGGTGTGTGAAAACCCGAAGCTGGTGCAAGACCGTGTTGAAGGGGTTTGGCAGTGCTGAGTGGCTAGGGATCAGAGTGACAGGTGATATTGCATGTCAGAGCGGTGGGGACAGTGACAAAGAGCTCGTCCCTGCAGGCGGGGCTGGGAGCAGCATTACCTGCTGCTGCAGAAGCAACTGGTCATGGGAGTGTGGTGCCATGTGGGAGCTGCTGGAGTGTGGGTGGCAAGTGACTCCGTGCCACGCTGGTGTGTGCAGGGGGGTTGGGCGCCCCCATAGCACTTATAGGTACATAGGCTATGAGAAGAGGAGCAAGGACAGCAAGGGGTATGGATGGCATCCAAATAAGGAACAACTAAATGGAATGAGCCTCTGAAGAGGTGTTCTGTCCCAAAGAGGGGATGTGGCGGGGTTGGTACTGTTGA
>NW_010128954.1:0-11887 GCF_000699245.1 Pterocles gutturalis | reverse complement strand
AAACTAAACTGGCCGATACAAGTTCAGACTAGAGCCTGCACGCTGAGAGAAAGCCCAAATTATCTGCGGAAATCATTGTGGGCTATTTTGGGCAGTGAGACTGGGATGAATGATGAGCTGAGCTGAGGCAGGCCAGGGCTGGCCCCCCCCCCCTCCAGCTTAGGAAGCCCCCGGGTTTCCCCCGGGCTGGGGCTGCTGGGAGCAGCAGGGCGGGCTGCGGGAGCTCACCCTGCACTGCCCTGCTCTGCTCTGGCCCCAGAGCTGAGCCTCTGCTCTGCCACAGGGGCTGCTTTTAGTTCAACTGCAGACAACAGCGGGATGGGGGCTGTGCCCAGCAGGGGCCGTGCCTGCTCCCTTCTCGTGGGGGTCCCAGGATGGGGGCTGTGGAGGGGTGCAATGGTGTTTGCCCAGGCTGTGGGCAGGGGTGTTGCAGGCTGCAGGGACCTGGGCAAAAGGAGGAGCTGTGTGGGAGGTGCTGGGCCTTGGGCACATCACACATTACTGTGGTTTGCAGCTCTGCAGTGGCTGCACTCGCTCTCTGCCCTGGGGTGCAGCAAGGGGAAATCAGTGGTCTCAGCCCTTTCAGATCTTGTGTTCAGTCCACTGTTTTTTTTTTTTTTCCCCTTTGGTTTTACACTGATGGCCCAGCTTGGAAAGTGGAGGGCTGAGCTGTAGGCATAGGGAGACGTGCAGGAATCAGGAAAGCAGCAGCTTTGGTCAGAGGGTTGTGAAGCTTGCAGAACCTGGCAGTCTGTCCCTTTGCCCTGGCTTGGGAGGCAGGAGCTGGCAGCACAGCGGAAAGGGCACAAAGCACTGTGCTACGGCGCAGGATTACACAGCCATGTGGTACGGTTTTCTGTAACCTCTCTGCCCACTCCCTTTAGCCCTCAGTGGCTGCTTCTTCTGGGGTATTTGTGGAGCCACCTATGGGACCAGCACCTCTGATGGAGATCACCCACCAGCAACCACAGTCATGCTCGGGGAGATGAAGAGCTCTCCCCGGTGCAGAGCACACTGGGCTGCTCCCAGCACTGCTGCCAGGCCAGACCTGCTGGGCCATGCGTTGCATGAACAGTTGTACAGTGAGGGTGGCTGCACATGCCTGGCATGACCCCTGTGCTGTTGCCCCTCCCAGGCAGGTGAACCGAGTGGGCCAGGTCCCCCATGGGACATTACTGAGGGCTTGTGCTGGCTGTGCCAAGGGCTGTCACAGCTGCATTTTGGGTCTTCTGCCTGTGACTTGCAGCAGAGGTGACCTGAGCACCTCATGCTTCCTGCTCTGCCAGGGCACATCGTTTGGGGGTATCTGGACCCATTCAAGAGGCTCTTTCGGCCCTCCCACCCCTGCCAGGGAGGGTCCCCAGCTGGCCTCGCAGCAGCGAGGAATGGCAAGATGGCAGGAGTGACCTGCCTTCATCCCTGCAGGGATGCTCTGCGGTTAGAGACAGGCTCATGAGACTGGGCACTGGGACCAACGTGCCTCTTGTTGCAACTGGCGTTTGAGGGACTGAGCTGTCCCTGGGGTCTGGCTGAGTGCCCTGGGGGCAGGACGGCTGCTGGCTGTGCTGGGTCCCCTGTGCTGTGGTGGTGTGCAGCTGAGTGCCTTTGAAGTGCCCTGCACCACACTCTGCCCCGCTGTTGGACAGGAGCTGAGCAGCCATTGTGCAAAGCAAAACAAACCCTTCCTATCGTGTCAGGGGCTTGGAGGGTGGGTGGCTCTTCTTCCAGCTGTGCGGCTGGAGCGCGCAGCCCTGCCAGAGCCCGCTGATAACCATCTGCCCCTGCAAAAGAGTTCAAGTCCCTGCTCCTGGCGGGTGATGTCACCTTATCAGCACTGGAAGGCTCCCGATAAAGGGATCAATCTGACTCCAACTGCATCCCCACACAAACACAATGCACTGGGTGCAGCCAAAGCCGGGGTGGCGGGGCCCCGCGTGCTCTTTTGCCTTTGGGAGGGTTGCGGCTGGCCCGACCCCGCACAGCGCTTTTTTAGCGGAGTGGGGAACAATAGTGGCCACGGCATTGCTGCGGCCAGGGTGGGCGATTACTGAAAATCATGTGCTTACCCCGGCTGCGACAAAGGCAATTTGTCAAAGTCCCATTTTCCTTTCCCTGATAAGATAGGGCTCGCGGAGTACAATAATGCTTTCCTGAGATACAATTGTGGCTCTTCTACCCGACACACACACAGGGGAGGCTAATTTTGGCCTTGCTGGGTTGGCAGGGGGTAAAGAGGAGGCCTCTGTCTGTGCCAGGGCCATGGTCCAAGGGGCAGAGCAGCTCTCTGAGACCAGGACAGCCCTGGGGGAAGCAGGGTCATGCTGGCTCCCGGGGGCTGGCACGCTTCCTGCTCCCCGCTGGCACTCCTGGAAGGTGCCACAGCTGCAGAAGGAGCTGTTGCCACCAGCTTCGTAATACAGAGCCAATACGATGCGGCATAATGCTGGAGTCCTGCTTATATGTGATAAACCCTGCCTGGTGCTGGGGTGGCCAGGGTCAGCGTTGCTCCCCCTTACCCTTGCAGGCACCCAAGACATGTAGCTGCACCCTCACTCCCTCTCCCCTCCTGTGCTTTGAACATTATTCCACCCTAAAGGCAGCACTGGGATGCAAGGCCAGCATTCATGCCCTGGCCGAGGAAAGCTGCCCACTCCCAGCTGCCTGCACTGGTTTGCTGGCCAGGCACGGGCAGGAAGGTGATCTCAGCTGCCTGCTGCAAACCGGTCCCTCCACAGTCAGCGCCAGTGCCACCACAATCTTGCAAAGAAAGCAGTAAACAGCATCATTGGCAAAGCCAGACCTTAAGAAACTCCTGGCCTCCCTGGGAACCAGATGTTTTTAATAATATATAGAATATTTGTAGCTGCTGGATCTGGCCTTCCTCAGGAGGGTAATGGGCAGTAACACTCCTCCAGCAGAGCTGATGTTTCCATTTTGGCATATTGCTTGGGATGCACTTTCTGTACAGTTTGAAATCTGAGCATAATACTATCTTCATGAACCATATTCACCAGTCTGATAATGTGACCCCACAAAAGGTCAATGGAAAAGTTAATATAATTTATTGGCTGATTTAAAAAAAAAAATCTAATCATCTGTTTTTCCTTTTTCCTGACCCCCCACCCGCACCCAGTGCCCTGCTGACATTTTCCAGCCATTCCCAAAACAATGGCCAGGGTGGGAATGCTCCAAGCGGGTGCAGCTTTGGAGGAAGCCTTTCCTGAGGGGCTGCAGCTGCATCTGTCCCCAAGAGGTGTGCAGGGATGCTGTGCTCAGCCAAGGTCTCCAGCCTGGACAGGAACTGGGTTGGCACCAGGTCGTATTTGGGCAGACCTCGTGCCTTCAATGTGGGCAGGGTGACTTCAGCTCACCTGCTCTGATCTCGAAGGGAGACCTTCACATCCACTGATTTTGCAGTTGTGGACAGGAGGGAAGGAGGGTCCAGTTGGGTCCCTGGGTGTCAGGCACAGTGTGGAGCAGTGTGGCCAGTTGTCTTGGATGAAGCCCTTAAGGGGCCCAAGAACATCCTCTCCATGGACCCAGCCCTTTGGGAGGTCTCCATCAGCACGGGCTATGTTGCCCCACAGGAAGGCTGCAGGAAACCCCAAGGCAGCGCACAGGCATGTGCACATGGGCACATTCCTTTGCACGTGTGTGTGAGCAGGTGGGACATGCTGTCACACAAGCACCCCTTGTCTTTGTACAGTCCTCCCTTTGGGTTTCCCAGCCACCAAGAAGAGCATGCTGCTGCTGACTCAGCCCAGGGCAGGGGGTTGAAAGCTGCGTCACCCCATAGCTACTCAGCAACCACTTGCCTCCTCATGCCCGGGAGCCCGTGCTGTCTGCACAGCCCCAAGAGCTGTCTGGAGCAATCCAGCACCCAGATGGTTGTCAGGGCATGACCTGTCCTGAGGAGGCAGATGAGCTTGCTTCATTAGGGTGGAGCTGCGAAAGTAATTAGTCATTTCTTATGCTAATACCTAACATGCAAAAGAAAGGACCCCAGAGGGCAAGAGATGGTGGAAAGGATCCAGTAGCTTCTTGTTCAGCGTTAGTTGCTGCTTACCAGTGGTGGCTGTGGAGCTGCCACCCTGCTGGGCCATGGAGGGAGAGCACCAGGGATGCCATCCTCTGGTGTGGGCTGGGGAAGGAGGAGGCCTCGAGCTGCCCATTTCTGTCAGGCTGCAGCACCGCTGAGCTCTGTCATGGTGCTACCGCGGCTGAGCATGGAAAACCCTGGCTCCTGGCAGCGGCTGGCTGTCCTCCCTGGTTTCTTCACGGTGCTGCCTGCAGGCCCGGCTGCTGCTGAGGGAAGACTGGAGAGACGGCGGGAGCCTGAGCAGCACGGCTGGGAGAGCAGGGGCAAAGGCGGAGCAGGTAACTTCTGATGCCTGTGGTTTCAGGAAAGCAAAGTGAGCCTCAGCCATGATCCCACCTCGTGTTTTTTAAAGCTGGTTTGTGTGTGTTTGGGCCTGCCTGTAGCCCGGTGGCTCCCTGGCCATGCAGCTCTGCCTGTCCAGAGCCCTGGGGTGCTGCTGGCTGCAGCAAACCCGGCATCCCGAACGAGGGAGAACCGTGCTCCCGTGCTGGGGACGCTGCCCTGGGGAGCTTGGGAAGGGAGGCGAGCTGGAGGCAGGACCCAGGGCATGGCAGCTGTGACAGATAGCCCTGCATTGCTTCAAGCCTTTCCCAAGCAGGACGCTTTGGATGCTGCTGCACCCAGCAGCCCAGGTACCCCTCGCCAAGGCCAGTGGTGGGCAGGGCTGAATGCCTCTTGTCACCCTGCAGTTACCAGCCTGTGCTGCTTGTGCCCAAGGCTTTCTGCCCACCCTGGAGACTGGGTTTCAGTGTCTTGTTGGTGAGCCGATCTTCTCTGGCCCTCGCACAAGATGTTCTTTGCCCATCAGCACATTTAGCTCCTGCTCTGTTCCAGCTGGTGCCGGTCCTGGAGGGGCTGGGCACACTGGTCCCGATGGCAGCGATGCTGCCAGTCTGCGGGGCGAGTGAGGAGACAGCAGGGCGGCACAGCACGTTGCAGATGCATAGCTTCTCAGACCGTAATAAACTTGTGGACTTTGCCCATTTAGTTGAAATAACAGAGATGAAAAAGTTACTAATGAGGACGACTGATGGAAAGCCAGACGGCCAGACAGCATAACCTGCTCAGCCTCCTTCTGCAAGGCGCCATGCCAAGGAGGGGAGATGCACACAAGCGCTGGCCCCCTGTGCTCTCTGAAAGCAGGCATGGCCCAGCCTTGCTCTAGGGAGCACGAAGCAGAAGAAAGCCTTCCCAGCCCTCCGCTTTGTTGTGACAGCACCGACTGCCAGTCTGCTGAAGGGTTTCCCAGGAGGTGCTGTGAGAACAAGGTTGCATAAGTCACTTCAGCAATAACTCTGCTTGCTCTGCCCTGGACTACACTGTTAAAAACTGTCTCCAGGCACAGCAAGGATCAGGATTTGTTCCTTAACCTGGCAGGATAGGGGTACCTTTGGTTTGAGATCTGTGATAAACCCTGGAGAAGCTGTGGATGCCAAACACTGCCCGTCCTGCCAGTGCTGCGGTCCCCAGGGCATGGCAGTAAAAGGGAGACTTGTGTTTGGTTCCCTGATGGGAGGGTACTCAAGCTGTCTCCTCACCCTGAATTTCAGTGCACTCCAGCTCCTTACTGCATGCTTGCCTGCTCCAGGCCAGCTCCCCTCAGAGACGGGACCGTGCACGGACCCTCAGCCTGGCCCAGGACGGCTGCAAGGGCTGCTGCTGCTGCTCTGCCATTGATGGCGAAGCACAGAAGGTGAAAGCAAGCATTGCATATGCTATAAAAACCAAATCCAGGGTTTTGGTTTTGGTTCAGTAAGGGAACTTTGCTATGATAAATATGTCTCAGAAAGTGGGAACCTGAACAGCAATAGTTCAAAGACATTTTTCCAGTGCTGCAGATCTAAAGCTGCCCATCACAGCACAGCCCTTGGCGGGCTGAGTGTAACCGGGATGGTGTCCGTGCTTCCCGCCAAGGGTATAAAAGCAAGGCACTAATTCGCAGATCTTGAAGAATGTGCCAGTGGTATTTCAGCAGCATTAATGCTCTGCAGCCTGTGAAGGCTCCACAGTAACTGAAAGGAAATATCTTTGTTTTTATTCGCTTGGCTTTATTCCTAATTCACTCTTTGATGCCATCAGCCTGGGATAATACTTTTTCAGAGATATGCTTGAAATTAAGGAAATGAGTCTGATTAAGCCCTTTAAACATACTTTGAGAGAGAAATGTACAACAATAGAGGTATTAAAGGCCCTATTTTCAAGCAATACTAATATGAAATCAAAACATCGGGCTGCTAGATGGTGAGGTCCATTAGTGGTGTGTGTGCATTCTTCAGTTGGAGAGGATATCTCCTTTTCCAGCTAGGAAAGTTGCCAGAGAGCTTGAATCTCTCCTCTGTGCTGGGTGGGCAGTGAGAGGCAGATTTGTTTCATAGTCCCTTACTTTCAGCCAAACAACAAATGCGTGACCACTTGCCCTTTGCCAATGGTACTCTGCTAGGTGAGAGTGTTGGTTTCTCGAGACTTGTATTTGAGGTTTGCTTGCATATTTTTTTTAGCTCTGTTTATGTAGTTGTTTTATTTTTCTTAGCTGTCCTGGGGCAGTTTACCTGCCAACAGGTTACCTCGTACTGCACCCATGCTGTCCATTGGTGAGGGTGGAGCTCCCGCTCTTTACTGGAATACTTCCCAGTGAAGTCAGCAGCTTTGCAGGTACCTGCTAGGTCCCCCCGGCAATTTTTCCCTCTGGCTGGGACAACTGCTACCAAACTCATCCCTCCTTCATACTGCAGCAGCCTTTGCTCTGCTGTCACCGTCACTAGTGCTGACGTGGTGCCTGAGGATTTCAGCCCAGCCCAAGGGCTGGATGTGACAAGCCCTTTGCAAGCCATCAGGACACCAGTGTCCTTGGCGGAGATGAGCTTTTTGGGCGCATGCCCACAGCAGTGTTAAGAAATCATATGGTGGAGGTGTGAAAGCAGGTAAAGGAACAAATACCACACCTTTCTTTAGGTATGACATGGGCTAGGTAAACTCTGACAGTCCTATTGGCTGAAAGACTTCTGCATTATTTAAAATAAAGAGGGGAGGGGGGAAAGGCACAAGTACCCACAAAAGGCATGCAGCTGAGCAGCTGCACAGTGATTCAGTGATGATGTTGTGGCAGCAGGGAGACAGAAAAGAGGGGATAGTAACTTCTGGGGAGGGAATAGTCTTCAAAGTAATGTGGAGACAGGCGTGACCTCCTTCACTGCTTCCCATGGCAGTCGCGGGACTAGTGAGAGGAATGGGAAAGCACGGTATTTATTCCATCTGTTATAAAAAGTGGCTATTTAAGATCTTGTCCTAGTAAGTGAAGCAATTAATTCCCCTTTCACTCTGCCGCTTGAAGGCGTGTGACTTATTAGATATGCTGCTGTTGTAATGGAAATAACTAGCCAGGCTATTTTAAACCAAGAACTGGATGTCTGAGGAGAGGGGGGAAAAGGAATGGGTGGCACAAGAGAAGAGAGAGGCTTCATCTGTGCCAATCTTGGGCACTTTGTACAATTTGCTCTTTAAGCTGTTTTACAAGCTCTTCTGGCAGAGAAGTGATAATAAATTGTTTAATAACTCGGGCTTGCCAAAGTAGTTTAAGGAGCTTTCAAAGAGACTTAAAGACTTGTGGCTCTCAACCGAGGGTGACTCATCTTGAACAGTGAAACTGTAATTGCAGGTTGCTAACCACCATTTCACGGGTCACCATATACCTGTCTGTGCATTCACGAGCACTGGCACTCAGTTCAAGAGGCAGATGTTCCCGTGCAGATCCCATGCCCGTGTCGGAGAGCCCAGCGTGGCAGTGATGCCGTTGTTGTTGCCAACCTACTGACCTTGAAAACCTCAGCTGGCAGAGCCTGCAAGCAACCGAGATCAGGGAAAACACATAAAGGAAGGAGGAGAAATGTCATGTCCACCCACAGCCAATTCCTTTCCCTCTGTGTCTCAGGGAAGGCGTGGAGCCTTAGTCACTCTCAGCCCCTTTTCTTATGAGGCTCTTTGTATTTGCCTAAGGACATACAGGGATTAGAGAGAGTGGGCCAGGGGGACTTCATCCCCTGAACGTGTAATACCCTTGCCAGGAAAGTCAAACAAACAGGGCCAGAGGTGTGCCACAGGAGGCCCCACGGCTGTCCCTGGGGAGGGTTTGGTGGCGCAGGGCTAGCAGAGGTGTGCTTGCAGCATCTGGGGTCAGACGTGGCCAGCTGGGCATCTGTGAACTGCGGAGGTGGGTCCCATAACCTCCTCTGAGCTAAGGCAGACATTTATACAGCACTACCAGAAAAGGCAGGGTGGAACACGCTAATATATACACATTAAAGAGACTGAATAAATAAACAGTAGGTTTTGATTTATTTTCTTTGCTACTTGGATATCTTGGTTTTGGCAGGAGGCAGATTTCATACACAAACATGATCTCCAGATAGGTTCTTGCCCTGGCTGATTTAGAAATCATGTGCAAAGGAGAAAAACTTTGCAAATGTTCTTAAAGCAAAATGATGTTTAAAGTGTGTACTGTCGAAGCACGTAAAATCCTTGCCCCCCCCAACCCCCACCAGCTCGGTAATATACAACAGGCAACAAAGCTGGTCTCTGCCCTGAAGGATTTACAGTTTAAGATGAGAGATAACAGTCGATACCATCAGACTGGGAAAGCACATAAAATATGACTAGTCATCCTGAGACTAACTAAATGCCGTACAGCTAATAAGCCTCATTCAGCACATCCGTGCCTTGCCTGGGAGAGTGCAGGGTTTGCTGGGGCAAAGCCAGACACAGAGAACAGTCTACGCCCTCAACACTGGGGAAAACATGGTGGGAGGGAGCAACTGAGAAACATCACCCACGAAAAATGTTCTAGTCACAGAAAGTTGTAAAGGAGCTGGTAAGTTTTATTGTGGGACCTGCACCCAGTTCAGGTTCAAGTGGAATACATGTAACTATGAAAACAAAATAGTCATGGGAAGCCCATTAAGAAAGGCTGCAGGTCTTACTGCTGCTTCTGTCCTCAAGCTCCAAGATGCTTGCCTGCTCCCACATTACTGTGTAAAGTCTTGAGGAATTACACTGGCTGTGAACGGCTGTAACATTTCCAGAAGCGGTGGCAGTGCTGGATTGTGTGCTCTGCCTCATTTCCTCCTGTAAACCAGTCTCATGAGGGTGAACTGAACAGAGAAAAACTCTTGTTTCTCCTTTTTTTTTTTTTTTCTTGTTTCTACCAGGCTGAACACCTGATGCTTTAAAAGCACTGAACACCATGACTTCTAGGTCTGTACCTAGAAATAACTTGTGATGCCCTGCGACCCATCCCTTCCCTAGAGAAGCTGCAGCCAGCGATGCTGCGGGAGAGCAGAGCCTGCCAGGCACCTCCGGTGCTACAAACCTGAGTGACGCCAGGAGAGCTGGAAAGCAGCTGAGAAACAGCTTAAGGAGATGGGTGGAGCGAATGTGCCAGCCACAAAATTAATCTCCGAATTAATAAAAGCCTGCATGGTTTGAGGTTTGTGAAGCAATAAATGATTTCAGATTTGCCATTGACTGAAAAAGAAAAGCAATTAGGTGTTAAGGGAAACCATCTAGTGGGGATAAAGATAACACATTAGACTATGCAATGGGTTTAAATTAATCTTTAAATAGAAAATGACCAAAGGAATTTTGATGCAGAACATAGAAATGTATGTATCAAAGCAAATATTTTTGCCCTTATTACTAATAGGGAATGACAGAATAAGAAATTCTGTTTAATACCTAATAACTTTGTAATATTTTTCCTTTGAGTCATCAGGTAGGCTCTTTTTACCAGTCAATACTTAGTCCAAAAAAAAAAAAAAAAAATCTCCCCCTTGGCTTCTTCTCACCATAGTCACGTTTCTGGGTCTGTATGGATGTCTGCTGCTCTGCTTATGTGTGTTGCCTGTGTTCTTCTCTTTCCATCAATATCCAGGCACAGCGGTACCCATTTCAACCTCCCTGCCTTTGTATGAGTGTACTGGGGACACTGCTGCCAAAATGACAAGGCTAAAAGCAGTTACAAGCAAAAGCAAGCCTGAGGAAATACTTCAGCATGATCTGGATGGAAACTGGGGGAGTTCTTCACCAACGTGTTATTAGGTGACTCAAATGCCCACAATTTCAGTGTCACCAAAGGAGGTTTTACTGATTTTAAAATCAGACAAAACATTCTGCTCAAAAGGGCAGGTATAGGCAGCAATAAAGAATTGCACATAGGTGGAAATTTGGCAAGCTGATAGCAATGATCAACAGTTTGGAAACAGAGGTAACAAGTTAGGGAATTTCAGTGAAAAAAATATATATGGCCAATACAATTAATCACCACACAATGGTGTTCCCTTGAGGTATAAAGAAAATCCTAGCTGTGATTTAGGTTGGAAATTAGACAAAGACAATAACAATTCAGTGAAAAAAAAGCTGAAATTATTCACTAAATTTTTCTGTTCTTTATTTGGAAAATGGACAGAACAATGTTCCCATATTTAACAGAAGTATTTTTGTCTGCCACGTGTAACCAGAGAGAATGAAAAACACTGGTTAGTACTAATCTTTAAAACTTACACACAGAAGTATTTTTAAAAACGCGCGAGAAGATCACCGAACCCTTAGTATTAATTTCTCAGCAAATACTGCACCACTGAATTTCCAGAGAATTGGGGGAATTAAGTGCTGGGTCATTGTATGAAAACCAGTAACTGATGTGTCCCAGGTAAGCAGGGACTGAAGCTCGGTGAGGCTGACGCCAACCTTTGGCAAAAGCGGTAAGGATATTGCTGGAGCATGCAGTCAACACAGAATTAAACTGTGACAGTACTAGAGTCACCACATTAACAGAAAATATACGTTTTAAATTTTTGAGTAGTAGAAGGCGACCATTCTGATTTGAGTCAGAGCAGCCCAGTATTATGCCTCATCTGTGGGCAGCTGCCAAAAGGGGCAGTTTTGTTTCTCCTTTTCTTTTCCTCTCATTCCCTTAAATAGTGGTCACATGCCTGCCTGGTGAATCAGTTCAACACACGGGGCCAGCAGAAAACTACGCCTTGTCTTTTCTTTCATTACTGGCAGAGTTTCCTGCTGCATCCCCATGCCAGGCTGACTCACCCCGGAGCCACGGGGTCACTGGCGCTGGCGCGGGAAGCCGAGAGCGCTGCTGGGGTGATGGGAAGCTTTGCCAGATGGAGGTAGCCCCTGTTCAGTCACTGCTGGGGTTGCATGCCATGAGATATAATGGTCAATGGCTCCCTTAATCTGCAAAGGAGGAGAACTATTGGAAAAAAATAGTATGATGTGAAAATATAGACCCTATTGTGGTTTACAGCCCACCTAAATGGTTTACAGCTCTCTTCAAAATCTTTAATTGATGCATCTGAAAACTCAACCTGACATCCCCTGAGGGTGGGTGCCGTCACATTATTATCTTTACATGTTACCTGGAAATTGTAAATTCTCATACAGGGTCTGGAGAGATGCACACGCTGGCGGGACAGTAATGGAGCAGGCCCCCAGGCACGCCACCCTCGCTGGCGTTCTTGGCCGGGCGTTTCTGAGCAATGCAGATTTTATAAAACTCAACGCGGGTTTCCAGACCCTGAGAGCAGGGCCTACACAAGTCCGGCTGAGCACGGGAGAGGGCTGCTGATGGGGCACAGAGCGTGCAGCCGAGTGCCAGGCACACTCCTTGGACACCGTGGCACTCCCAGGCGAGGGGGTCCTTAGCCCATGGCACTGACAGAAGCAACGGGCCAGTAAAAGCCGGCGTGTGCTGGACAGAGCCCTCGGCTCCGGCTGGGCTGGAGG
>NW_010128953.1:2685-9189 GCF_000699245.1 Pterocles gutturalis | reverse complement strand
GTGAAGGTCTCCTTGCACCGGCCCCCAGCGGGGAAGGGCAGGGCCGGGGCTTGCGAGGGATGACGACACTGGCCGTGGGGAGGTTCGGTTCCTGTGGGAGGGAAGAGCTGGCTGCCCGAGGAAGTTTAGTGACCCACTCGGTGATGGTGGTGGTGACGGCTTTGGTTTTGGGAGGGGATGACAGGAGGGTGAGGAGGGAGACCTAAAATGAAGCGATCGGGTTGTTCCTCCCGGGTTTGAAATCCTGGTGTGCTGGATGGTGGCAGGTAACGATGCTGATTCGGTGTGAGGAGGTGTTTCTATGGGGGACAGTGAGGTTTTAAAACTGTTTACAGCCTCTTGAGTACCGGTAGTGACCCAGCCAAGTCAGGCTTCTTGGTCTTGCCATTGCCGCCTTCTCTCTTGACTTTCCCTTTTTTGGCTTGCGGGAGGAATCTCCTCATCTCCCAGAGTGAAACGTCTGTGTGAGAGACAGAAGTTTCTTTGTGTGCATCGAGGCTACCTGGTTAGAGAAAGACTGGGTATCTGCAGTGTCTCCCTGGCTTGCTGTATCCATCTTTCCCAGCTGCTCGTCTGTCTCTGGTTGGAGTGACTCAGAAGCTGATAGACTCAGTCTTCTGAGGCTTCATTCTTTTGCCTTAGCAGTAAAGGAAGTCAGGATGGTGTAAGTGACATATGCTGTACTTTGTAAACTGAACATTTGAAAGCTGAATGTTTGAAAGCTAAATGTAATCTTGCAGTTTTAAGTGTTCAGTTTTCTTGGTAGCCATTCTTGATTAAAACCGTCAGTTAGTTAGGATAATTTAAAACAAGTACACCACTGCTGACTTTTCCTGTACCTATTTCAGTAAGTTTGATCATTTGTACGTGACCCAGACGGGGGTAAAAATGAGCCTTATGATGTGCGGGGCACTTTTGTTTTCTTCTGTTGCACTCCGAGACCTCACAACAGACTGCTTGAAAGATTGCCATAAGACTGTTTGCTCTTGCTACAGGGGGGATTTTTTCCCTTTTGCTAATTTGGATTTAATTCCAGAGTCTGTTCAGCCCTTCTCTAAAGACAGAACCTTTTCACTACTTTGAAAAGGTGAAAACATTAACAGTGCATTATTATAATAGTCATAGTCAACACTGCATTATGCAATCTACTGAGTTTTCATTCTGGTTTTAGTGCAACAAAAAGATCATTCTCCTAGGTCTGTGATGAGGTTAATATAAAAACATTGCTTCATTGCTTTCTTGGGGAGGAAGGAGGAGGGAAGACTTGTATTTCTGCTTAAAGATGAGAGGTAACTGAAACAGTTTGCCAACTATATTTCAGATGGGCAAAACTTCTTAATTGTGTTTTTAACTATTAAGGTTATTAGCACCAAGGGCTAATGTGCTTGCTGTTTCATATCTGTACCTGCCTGAAATTATATATTGTCAAACTTGCAATTTGTCTTCAAAGATTACAGTAGAGTTATATTCTGCCAATTATGACTGAATCAGCTTAAATGGTGGCATGTATTAACACACAGGACATATCTACTTGGTACAATGCAGCATCATTTGAGAGATCTCTGATCGTACTATACCACAGCTTAGGTATGATAAGCAGGAGAGGAGTGCAGGTGCTGCCTCTTCCTCTGTGGTGTTAACTGTGGCATGGCTGTTCAGTGTTCAAATGCTGCAAACTCCCCTCAGTGCATAGTTTACAGTTTTAGAGTAAGTTTCTTTGGCTCTGGATCTGTGTGCTGTGCAGTGCCATACTAGAATAAACATTAAAAACTGTACTGGGGGTTAAACTGCATACCACACATCAAGCAACAATGTCAGTGTTAAGCGAGAGGTACGTAACACAATTGTAGTTATCGATTAAATAGTTTGCTAATGGTTCATAGGCAAAACTATTTTGGCATTATTTTTTTTTTTACTGAATGTGTTTTCTCTCATTTTGAAGAGGGTATTCTGCAAGTGGATGCAGTAGTTAATATTGAGCTGACAAATTAGATGATGTTTATGATTGCAGGGCTTGATGTTAGCTCTGTGCGTCTTTGTGGATGGACTGTTAGCTGTATTGTCTTTGGATGGTCTTAAGTGTTCTTTAACTTTTTTTTTTAAACTGTCATAGGTTTATGAGAGAGTTTCTATATTTCACAAGTTGTCTCTATGACAAAAACTAATTTCACTTTGTAGTATATATTTAGTCATGTTTTTCTGTTTTTTCTTTTTATTCCCTTAATATTTGAAATATCATTGTAATAACATGGCTTTCTGACTGTGCGGTGATATTCTGGGTGACATTTTGATCCATTAATGTTTGTAAGTAATACTTTCAGAAAATACCTAGGGGATAATTTTTCTGATGGGTAGATGTCTGCTTTTTTTTGTTGTATTGGGGCACTTGAATGTTGGTCTGAAAATCAGTATTGTGAACCTGTTATTTTTACTACGTGGCATGTTTGGGTAAGTTAGTGTTGGACATGAGAAGTTTTGTTCTCGTGGTCTGTTTATACAGCATAAGGGTGCATTTTCCTTCTCTTGAGTTACTCTTGAGTGAGCTACTTGCTTAAAGGTATCTTTTTGTCAATTCTGTGCTTCCCTGATTGTGGTTAAAATGGGCCTAAAGGTTACTGTGATTCGGATTGTAAATGCAGGACAAGAGACTTCTGTGCTTGTCACAGGAATGTCAAAGGATAAAATGCTTAGTGGTGTTGCTGGTCTAGAGTTGCCTGTGCTTGTCTGAATCTGTGGGAGTAGCAGAAATTAGCTGAAAGGTAGCTTTCTGCTTCTGAGATGGTGCACGGTTTTCTCAATGTAGGAGTAGTAGGTTCTAGAAAAAGTTGCGTCTTCTCATACAATAAGCTAGGAGAACAGCAGATGCAGACTGAAGTTTTTTAAAAAAATATTTGTTTAAGCATGCATGTAAACTAATACATTGGAGTAGTGCTTTGTTTGTTCTTGGGCACTCTGCTTTTTAAAAGAAATTCTAAGATTTAATGACTTGTTGCCTGAGACCTGAAGTGAAGTCTCTAATGCTTGAGTTGAAGACTAGTCTGTGAAATGGACAACTTTTTTGTAACAGGATTTAGTTAAAATTCTGTCTCAATCCATAAAACTTCAAGAAGTGGTGGTGTTCCTTTCAACTAAACCTAGTTACTGGTTTTTGACTTAATGTAACAATGAATTGTTCTGAGGACACAAAAAGGAAGAAGGCAGGAAATAACAGTGATATAACTGTACTGAGATAAATGAAGCTGAGTATTCAGAGTCTGTGGTTGAATTCAATGGTGTACTTAACATTAATGTTACCTGGCTAGTTGGCTCACTGGGGCTGGGAAGGCTAACCTGAAGTCAATAGTAAAAAGGCTGTTGTATTCCAGGGTTGGTTCCATCTACAGTCATAGTCAAATTTGTCGTGAGACTTGAATGTCATTCCTTTACATGCTGTCCTGCAGGGTACCTTGCTTGGGGGAAGGGAGCAGTCAAAATTTCTCTAATGGTGTTGGTCTAGAATCTGCCTTGATGTGTGCTCCTTGGAGTGCGAGTGATTCTGCTTGAGCCGCTGTGAACTGGTGTGCATTGGTAGAGTCCTGTGGATCTTGGTGGATAGGATGTGTCAATATTTGAGAAGATACCCAGCCCTAATTAGTAAATAGGGATAGAGCTAGCATGGACATTGTAATGCTGCACAGTAATGAGCTCTGAAGCAAAAAGAAAATGTCTCTAAGGCTTTAAGTGATGTGGTTTGGTTCAAATTTTCAGAATAAGCAAATATTTAAAAACTGTTCTGGCTTACACAACGTGTTGTAAATATTTTGACAGTGTTGGAAACCTGTATCTTGCAATGTTTGTTTTTGGGCCAGTCCATGTTTTTAACCCTTTTTGCTTGTGTAGGACTCTGCTTAAAGCTGAGAATTAATTCTGAGACATCGACAGACCAAAAATTTTAAACAAGCTTCTTTGCCATTCATCATATACTCTAGGCCATTGTTACTGTGAGTAACAAACCAGACTACAATATAACAGTAGAAATGGTGAGGATAAGAACAGTCTGTCAAATTGTATTACTAAGTATTTGTTTCAAACAGTTTTACTGAAACTAAAAGGCTGGGTTTTATGTATTTTTTCTGGTTGTGTGTGGTGGGTTTGTTTGGTAGCGGGGAAGGGGTGGGCTACAGAAATGGCTCCTGTGAGAAACTGCTGGAAGTTTCCCCCACTCCAGGCTGGCACCGCCACTTGCCAAAGCTGAGCCAGTCAGCACCTCTGCGAATGACATATTAAAGAGGGGGCACAGTGCACGGAGTGGCAGTGTGGCCCAGGGCAGGGCCTGATCCGTCCATCCAGCTGCTGCCTTCTGCCTGCCCAGCCTCTGCCATGGCCCAGCCGACCCAGCGCAGCCCTTGTCCAAGAGCTGGGAGTTTCTTGGGAGCCAGTGAAAGAACCTGTGGCAGAGAGAGGAGTGGGGTGTGAGAAGGACAACTGTGCAGACACGAAGGGCAGTGAAGGGAAAGGAGAGGGAGGAGGTGCTGGAGCAGAGTTTCCCTTGCAGCCCGTGGTGAGGATCATGATGACACATGTTGTCTCCGTGCAGCCCATGGAGAGCAGAGCTCGCCTGCAGCTTATGGAGATGTAGCTATGGAGGACCCCACACTGGAAGAAGTGGCTGTGGCTGAAGGAGGCCGTGAATTTTGTTGAAGAGACTCATGCCGGAGCAGTTAGTGGAGAAGTGCGGCCCTGTGGGAAGGACTCACGTTGGAGTAGTTAATGAAGGATTATCTTATGACAGGGACCCCACGCTGGAGCAGGGAAAGACTGTGAGAAGCCCTCCCCTGAGGAGGAAGGAGCGGCAGAGACAACATGTGATGGACGGACCACAGCCCCCATTCCCTGTCCCCTGTGCTGCCAGGAGGAGAAAGAGAATTAGGGAACAAAGCCTTTGGGCCTGGGAAGAAAGGAGGGGTCGGGGAGAGGTGCCTTTTTAAGATGTAGTTCTCTTTCTCATTATCTTGCTCTGGTTTTCTTTGTTAATGAATTAAATTGTTTTTGTGTTTTCCTAAGTCAAATCTGTTTCTTGACTGTGACCATAAGTGGTGAGTGAGCCCTCCCTGTCCTTGCCTCAGCCCATAAGGTTTTAGCAAGAGGCTGTGTGGTGGCTGTAAAACCACAACAGTAATCTTTTGATATAAACTTATGAATGTGACATAGCAGATGCCCTGAGAATGGGTGCCACTTCAGGTTTTAAGTGACACTGTGAACTCAGAGGAGTTCACAAGTGTGTGTTTTAAATACCTCGTGCTTGTTGTGATTTATCACAGAATCATGATGTACTTGCAAACTCTTAGCTTTTGATTATGAAGTAGTGGGTTGTTTACTAATACTAAGATGGGATGACTGGTGTTCCTGTAATCTTCATTGTGATGTGTCTTTTTGCAGAAATGGGATATTCTTTCTATCTTATTATTATTGTTTCTTTGTACATGATTAGCACAAATAGGACTCATAAATCTGATTTTTATGTATGATAATAAGTTAATCTCCCCCACATATCAGGCTGATGCATTGCCAGCTGGTGATTGTAACAATAAAAGGTGTGTGTTTACTGAGCTCTGAAAGGACTAGCAGAGTTCTCATACCTGGCATCTCAAACTCTGCTTTCTGAGCCTAGCCAAAGGTTCTGGGTTCCAAAACCAGCTTGCACAGATCTTCTTACTTTGCATTGTAATGGTAGGTGAATATCGAAATAAGAATTTTATTTGTTCTCAGTAGCAGATGCACAGCCATACTTTATTGTTCTTTTAAGCTTATATATTTTTTTTTAATTTATGACTTAATAGGTCTAATAAAGCATGCAGGGTGAATACACTTAATATGTCCTTCTTAAAAGGGGTAATGTGAAGTACAGATTTCAGTTAATGATCTTCCATGAGTCATAGGACAAAGGGGATGTCTTTTTAGTTTGACTTATTCCTCTGATCTCCCTTAATGGAGGCTTTCTTGGCCGATTGACAGATACCTGCATCACTGCTGAGTGGAACAATGCTGCTTTCTTGTCAGGAGAAATTATGAATCTGTAACAAACAGGCCTAGGTATGTTAAAGCAACTCTTTGTATTTAATGGAACCATGTGTATACGACATCAACTTGTAGGCACACTTACCTCCACAGTCCTTGAATAACATTTTTAAAAGCATTTTTTTCCAAAGCCTTCAAGTTCTCTCTGTCCCTTAATAGTTACAGATAAAAGCTTCAAAACTATTTTTTGTTTTGTTGTTTACCTGAGATTCTCTAACCAATCTAAGTAATCTTATATCTATTGAACATACAATTGTGCTTAACTTGTAGGAGCTGTTGAGCAATTTGATTAATCTCTAGGATGAATTTAACTGAATGTAATTATTCCCGAATTCTTGCTGGGTTGAGGTGATGGTTCTGTTCCAAAATGTGACCACTCTGTTTTATGTGTGAGAACTGAAACTGGATAACCATTTACTTTAAACACCTTTTCTTTAATCTTTGTGT
>NW_010128953.1:0-2654 GCF_000699245.1 Pterocles gutturalis | reverse complement strand
AAGAACTTCATATAAAGAACACTGTCAGTCTTGTGTCATTCAAATACAGTGAGAAATAAATTGAGTGGTTAGCTGTTCCTCTTTCGGGCAATTAAATTTCTCTAGAAACTCTTCTGCCTGCAGCTGGGAGTATTGCCATTCACTGATTATTTGTATTGGTCCACTGTTATGGTGGCCACTAGTGTTTCCATTGTTTTACATCAAGTTTAGTATATTTTACTGTCGTTCTGCTTTCTACTAGCGTTTTTTTTTGGCCCAGGGAACTTTTAGGCCTGCAAGTCATGCTTGCTTTGAGTTTAGGTTTTTGTCTTTTTTGAAGGCTGGTTCAATTAAATGTAGGAATGAGCAGCACATATGGATAAACTATGATCAACCAATAACCTGTGATTCATAGTACCACTTCCCAAAGCAAACTTTCTTGCTGCCTTAAGCACATAGAGTCCTAAGTGGAAAGATAAGTGAAACAAGTTTTATACTTGTTTAGGCTGCTCTAGCGTGGGCTTTCCACAGGGTCACAGCTTCCTTCAGGCACATCTGCCTGCTTGGGTGTGAGGTCCTTCATGAGCTGCAGGTGGAGATCTGCTCCACTGGGGACCTCCATGGGCTGCAGGGGCACAGTTGCCTCACCAAGGTCTTCTCCACGGGCTGCAGGGGAATCTGCTCTGGTGCCTGGACAACCTCCTCCCCCTCCTTCTTCACTGACCTTGGTGTCTGCAGAGTTGTTTCTCTCACATATTCTCATTCCTCTCTCCCAACTGCTGTTGCACAGATTTTTTTCCCACTTCTTAAATATCACAGAGGCACTAACACTGTCACCAGTTGGCTCGGCCTTAGCCAGCGGCGGGGACCACTTTGGGGCCGGCGGCACTTGGTCCTTTAGCCAGCTGGCATTGGCTCTTTTGGACATAGGGGAAGCTTCTAGCAGCTTCTCACAAAGCCACCCCTGTAGCCCCACTGCTACCAAACCCTTGCCATGCAAGCCCAATACGTGGCCTGACAATGGATTTGATGTCAGTTGTATTATACCAGAAGTTATGCCTTTTGGTTTAATATATGCAATGATTTGATGCAGATTTTTTTAAAAAGTTGTTGTAATGAGATGTACCCCAACTCATGTTGTCTGCAGGATAGGTAAACTTATTTGCAAATTTAGAATTACCTTCCTATTCTTCTGTTTCTTCCTTATCTTTTCTTGCAATTTTAGATATATCCTCAGGTGCATATTTTGGAGATGGCTTTAATGAATAGACACTTTTTAATCTGTGGATCATGCACTCACATTCTATAGACATCTAAAGAAATGATCTCTCATATAAACATTTTAATTGTTGCTACTCTTAAATTGATAAAGTAGTGTGGTTGTCCAGTTGCTAATACCACACAGTACAAATGCAGAAGAATGATTAATAAATTTTAATCCAGGAAGGAACCATTTGTAATCATCTGGTCTTACCTGAAAAAGACAAGCCATAGAACTTCTGTGAATGAGTGGAGTTCAAGAGCCTTAGGGCAGCAATGAGGGTGCACAGCAAACTCCCTACCCTGGACTTCTGAGAGCAGACTTTGGCCTCTTCAGGGATCTGCTTGGTAGAGTATGGTGGGATAAAGCCCTGGAAGGAAGAGGGGCCCAAGGCAGCTGGTTAATATCCAAGGATCACCTCCTCCAAGCTCAGGAGCGATGCATCCCAACAAAGAGGAAGTCAGGCAGAAAGGCCAGGAGGCCTCCGTGAATGAACAAGGAACTCCTGGACAAACTCAAACACAGAAGGGAACCCTACAGAGGGTGGAAGCAAGGATAGGTAGCCTGGGAGGAATACAGAGAAATTGTCCTAGCAGCCAAGGATCAGGTTTGGAAAGCTAAAGCCCTGATAGAATTAAATCTGACCAGGGATGTCAAGAGCAACAAGAGCTTCTATAGGTACGTCAGTGATAAAAAGAAGACTAGGGAAAATGTGGGCCCTCTCCGGAGGTAAATGGGAGACCTGGTTACTCAGGATATGGAGAAGGCTGAGGTGCTCAATTACTTTTTTGCCTCAGTCTGCACTGACAAGTGCCCAAGCCACACTGCCCAAGTCGCAGCAGGCAAAGGCAGGGACTGGGAGAAGGAAGAACCGCCCACTGTAGGAGAAGATCAGGTTTGAGACCATCTAAGGAACCTAAAGGTGCACAAGCCCATAGGACCTGCTGAAATGCATCTGCAAGTCCTGAGGGAACTGGCAGATGAAGTTGCTAAGTCTCTATCCATTGTATTTGAGAAGTCATGGCAGTCTGGGGAAGTTCCCACTGACTGGAAAAGGGGAAACATAACCCACATTTTCTAAAAGAGTCAACAGTCTCAACTCTGTGCCAGGCAAGATCATGGAGGAGATCCTCCTGGAAACTATGCTAAGGCACATGGAAAATAAGGAGGTGATTGGTGACAGCCAGCGTGGCTTCACTAAGGGCAAATTGTGCCTGAAAAATTTGGTGGCCTTCTATGACAGGGTTACAGCATTGGTGGATAAGGGAAGAGCAACTGATGTCATCTACCCGGAATTGTACGAAGCATTTGATATTGTCCCACATGACATCCTTGTCTCTAAATTGGAGAGACATGGGTTTGACGGATGGACCACATGGTGAATAAAGAACTGGCTGGATGGTCGCACTCAAAG
>NW_010128952.1:65494-74307 GCF_000699245.1 Pterocles gutturalis | reverse complement strand
GCAGAAATGGGAGTGGGTGAAAGGATGAAGTTAGCTGCGTGCTTGTCTGTGGGATTCGGGCCTTGGAGGAAAACCGAATTGCTGTGCATGTTTTGAGTAACCCTTTTTTGCGCTTTGTATTTTCTTGGTGGGGTGTAGGAGAGAGTGGGGAAGAAAAGTAATGGTTCAGAACCCGGATAACCTCCTTGCAGTGCTTTACACTCCTGGTTAAGCGGTGGTGGTTTGACCCATTTGTTATGAGCTAAAATAAATCTCCTAGTGTGATGTTGTAAATCCCAAAGAGAAAAGTGCCTTTTTGAGAGACATGGAATAAGTTATTCCTGTAGAAGGTGGTCTAGTAATGTCTGTGAGGGGAACAAGCTGTGCGATTGCAGAGTAGTTTTGCTAGCCTTAGTATTCAGGACTAAGATAATTTTAAAAACAAAACCGTGTGACTTTAAACATAAAATGTTAACGTGGTTGGGAGGGGGACTATATTTTCCTTCTGTATTACAGCCATTAAAATTATCCTGGATCAGACTTTTGCCCTCTCTCCTTTCAAAAGTGAGTTTAGACAATTATGCTAGAAGTTACTTGATTCCATTAGATGCAGTTTTAAATAAAGCCATTGTATATCCTGCAAAGGGAAAGTTGGTAATACAACTGAAAACAGCTCAGTGTTGTTATTAGATGATTTGCTTAGATCTCAGCTCGGGTGAGGAGGTCAAAGGAAGGTGTGTGCTGTGTCCGTGTTAATTTAAAATAGGGTAGGTGCAGGTGTGGGGGAGCTGCGGTGTTCCTTTTGTTCCAGTAAATCCCAGCCACCCTCGGAACAGGCTGGGCTTGCATGTGGGGAGTGCAGCAGGACTGGGAGCAGAGCTGACTTGAACTTGGTCCCCGTCCCAGTAACTCCAGTGACATTTTGGTAGCTCATCTGCTGATCCTTGGAGTGTCCTGTCTGAACAACTCTGATAACGTGGCTTGGAGCAAAAGATCTCTAAATTATTCAGCCTTAAGTGTAAGTGAGCTGTAACTGCTTCCTGCATAGGCAGAGAGGGAAATGAATCTGTGCTGGCAAACTGGTATCTTGCTAATTGTCAGCAGTGTGTCCTCCAGCTTCAGCCCTGTCAATTAATAAGTAAGAACGTAGATGGGTGACATGAAGTGGGACAACTGTCCAAGCTATTGGCGTCCTGCTCTGTGGAAGAGCATCAGCCTCTGAGGCCAGGCAGTGGGATGGGATGAGCTGCGTGTGGCTGGATGTCGCTCACACTGTGCAGAGCTGTGCCCAGGCTGTGTGCAGGCTCCTCTCACCTGCACCCGGCTCCTGGTGCGGCCCCGTGGGGTTTGCCTGGGGACCCTTCACCTGGGGGATGCAGCTGTGCAGGCTCGGCCTGGCCCCAGCGCTGCTCCCGGTGCCTGTCTGCAGCACTGCTGGTTTGGGAGACGCTTGGGAGGATGGATTCGGTGACAGCTGTTATCAACAGCTTCACATTAGGTTGTGGTGTAAATGTGTCAGTGCACAGGAAGGTGGCTGCCAACAGCGATGATAGCTGGGAGAGTGTTGGGCAACTGCAAACTGGGATGTTGTAACCCGAAGAATAACTGAAACGGGATTCCAGCACGAGCATTGGAGTCAATCCCTCACTTTCTCTGTGTTTTCTCTGGCAGTGTGCTGATGAAAGGCACATCCTGGATTATCTCAGATCTGCTGCTTTGCCATAGGCAGTATATGGGCTGTTTGGTATGAGGTGAGGAATTGGCTCAGCAAATAATTAAAAAAAAAAAAAATCCCTGAACTTATTCATTGTTCGGTTTACAGAACTCCTTCTATGCCGCACGGGATTATCCAGGGGTTATTTATTAATTCTTAGGGTCACGGGGAGTCTTGGGTTTTCAAATTATTTAAGTTTTCTAGCTGATGTCTGATGCACAATGTCTGCAAGACAGAATTCTCTTTATAGGAATGAAGAAGTGAAAATAATTGCACTCAGTTTATTTGTCCAAAAATTATATGTGGGTTTTCAAAACTGCTAGTTTCTGCTGATTTCCATGAGTATGTCTAGTTTCACTATGGGTACTACATTCTAAAGAATTGTTGGATTTGCTATTAAAACGACTGCTGATATTCTGGAACTTGCTACGTGCACTGAATTTGCTTTAACAGAAACCTGGCAAATGAAGATGTGGTTCATGCTGTGTTTCCATTTGATACTTTTTTTTTTCTTCAATACTTGCATTTGAAAATTTCAAATCACTTTGCAAAGTTTGTTCTTTGCTAGGCAGGACTTTCTACAGACTGGGAAATAAAAGTATGCAAGTTAGCTGCCTCCCCAAGGTCATGCGAGGCCAAAACTTGCTCTGTTACTCTAATGCTGAGAACAGAACTGGGCACAAAATATCTACGTGGAACTTGAATCTCTTGCTTCCTCTTCTAGTGCTTTTAATTACAAACCCACGAAAGCTTATTCTGAAGACTTCCATTAAATTAATTAACCCTTAATATGCATGCAGTTGTATAGGAAAAATGTTTTGCCTTGAAGATAAATTTTCTGTGAAATCACAGTACATGTAATTTTTGCCTTGTCTGTGTGGATGTAAAAAATAGTTTTTGTAAATACAAAATATAATGTTGGTAGCACAAATGTTGAGGAGTATTTTGTGTTTTTGCAGGTAAACGACCTCTGCTGGCACGTGCGCTGTCTCTCGTGCAGTGTTTGCAGAACATCTCTAGGAAGGCACACCAGCTGTTATATCAAAGACAAAGATATCTTCTGCAAACTTGATTATTTCAGGTATATCATGCAGAATATAATTTTATTAGAAAACATGTCACACTTGCCTCTTTTTACTTAAGCCACAACTAAAGCGTACAGTTAGGCTCTTTGGTTTTTATTGCTAGGTTTATTTTCAGCAGTTAAACTCTGCCTCACGTAGCTGCATACTGTGTCTCCCTCTCTGCCCCTCTCTGTTGTGCGTAGCTGCTGCATTTAGACGGGTTTACTTCTGTACCCAGAGGGGGAAAAAAGCAAGTCACAGTCCCTGCCACAGTAAGGTTGTAGATCTATTGCCTGTGCAAAGAACCATCCTGCGGTAATGCTGACGGAGGGTACAAGGTGGAGTTGAGATGATGCTGTGTTTGCAGCAGCACTCCGCTGGTATGGGGCATGGAACCGCAGAAACAACCTGGAATAAATCCTGTGATCTCTGAAGGGAGCTTCCAGCAGTTACATCTTTCTGTGACCAGTTAGATTTAGAACATGAAGCATTCTTCAAGATTAAGGTCTAATCCTGTAAGATGGAATATTATTTATTTATGCTGGCATTGAAAATACTCATGATGCAAAATCTTTGGTCCAGAAAGTAGCAAAAAATTTTGCTGTTAATTTTGGTAAGATTGCCAGTACTTCCCCAGACCAAACTATGTATGTATGGGCTTCTTACATGTGTAGGGAATGGATTATATTCTGCTCATCCGTTTCGGCACCGAAAGAGAGGGAGTTGTCAGGCTGAATTTGGTGAGCTTCTGGAAAAACAAAGTTTTGTGAGACTTCAGAAGGAACTTAAAGCCTACAAAGATTTTCAGGACAAATTCTTATCTACATAATCACCATATCTTGCTGTCTAGTTTCCTCTTCAAAGAGAAATATTATACTGTAGTAATGTAAATACCTGCAGATATTTGAATTTCTTTTAAAATGATAATGTGATGGTAACTAAGGAAATAACTGAAGTTATTCCCCTTTTTCTGTTGAAGGGGACTGAATTATTAGTGAAGGATGATGTAGCTAAATATAATAATTCAGACTACTACTAGAGTAATGTGAAATATATTTGACTAATTGGAAGGATTTTGAATAGGTCAGCTGTTTCCGTCTCCCACTCAGCTTTTTAAAGAGTAATTATCTTTACAAAAGGGAAGATGAAGGGTTGTGAATTCATGTAGCAGTTCAGGTGTTTCCACGTTACTCTTTGCCTTATGAAAATATTAACTCATGTAGTTCAGCAGTGGTCTTGCCGTAAGCTCTCGGATACAGCCTTGCTGGCGATGGTGCAGTAACACCACAGTTATTCTGTCCCCTCATCCCCTGTGGTCAGCTTGCTCGCTGTGGCTCTCAGCTGCGCTGCCACGTCCCGGTCACCTCTGACCCTCCCCGAGTCCCCGCTCTGCCTGCCGCGGTCGGTGTCCGCGCCGTCAGCTCGCGTTGCCGTTGTTGTTCGCAGGCGGTACGGCACCCGCTGCTCCCGCTGCGGGAGGCACATCCACTCCACCGACTGGGTGCGACGGGCGAAAGGGAACGTGTACCACCTGGCGTGCTTCGCCTGCTTCTCCTGCAAACGGCAGCTTTCTACCGGAGAGGAGTTTGCTCTGGTGGAAGAGAAGGTCCTTTGCAGAGTGCATTACGACTGCATGTTGGACAATCTGAAAAGAGAAGTTGAAAATGGTAACACGCTGCTTTTGTTAAGAACACTGTTTGTGGTTTAGTTTTAATTAAACTGTTGGGTTTTACTCCATCTTCCTTATTAAGAGGTAATTACCCAGCTTTACTAAGGCTGGAAGCACAGGTTCTTGAGTTAAAATAATGTGCAAATTATTTGATGTTTTAATTTTTTAAGTTTGTATAACTTGTTTTCTGTCTTAAGGAAAAGAAAGCAAGAGCGTATCTAGCTGATAAAATGTCATGCAGGATCTATTCCTTCCCTCACTTGCAAGGGAGTCCGTTGGGCTGTAATGGGTCAGGTCAATTTAGCTTTGAACAGAACATGGCTTTTTTCAAGTTAAAATTCAGCTGGGCAGCCACTGTTGGTTATTGTTGGAGAACAGTCTGGCTTACAAATTACATCGTTTTGAACGTTTAGCAGATGGTGGTGTTTTCTTGTTAATGCTTCAGGTAATGGGATTAGTGTGGAAGGAGCATTGCTAACAGAGCAAGATGTCAATCATCCAAAGCCAGCAAAGAGAGCTCGGACCAGCTTCACAGCGGATCAACTCCAGGTAGAGGCAGCGCTAAAAACTCGCGTGGTTCAGGTTTATGCAGGAACGTAGGTGCTGAATCGAGAGGAAGTTGGATGCATGTGGGGGGAAAGAAAAAGCTTGCATGCTTTAAACTATTTCATAAACTATCAAGACACAGCATGTTTCTGGAATTGTTTGTTAGCTTCAGCAGTTTAATAGGAAATAGTTGCTTTTCAAGCTTTTTATTTCCCTGGGGGCAGCCAGTAATTCTGCAGAGTGGAAACAAAAAGGTTGTTCTATTTTGATTGCTTGATGAAATCTATTTAATCAGGCATTTACATCACTACACATAATAAAGAAAAAATATTTTTAGAATTATGTAATGTGAAGAGTTGTACTAAAGATGGGTACTGTATATGACTTCAAGACATGAACAGGGTGGAAGTTTGAATTTTGCTGTAATGCGCAATAAGGGCTGCAGAAGATTGTGTTCTCAGAACAACTGTGTATCGTGGGTTCCTGTTTATACTCATGTGGACAGGGGTAGACTCCTGTCAATGACTTTCTTGTTTTGCTTTGGTTCATAAAGAAGACAGGGAGTAGTTCTGCATTTATTTCTCGATTGCCCTTTTCCATCCTAAGACGGTTCTCCTCAATACTTGCTTTTTATATTGTATGTTATAGTCTTGGCTATACTTCTGAACAGCAGGAAGAGAGACTATCAAGAGGGCTCACCTTCACTTTCCTTCCTTCTTCCCCTCCTCCCAGCCCTTCCAAAATGCTTCACGTGCTGATTTCCTCAAAGTGTCTTTGAGCCTGTTAAAAATACTGCAGTCTGTATACTTTGGTGTCATATTCCTAGACCTAGCTTCAGTATTTAACGCTGCACATTTTAGGGGAAAAACCCCCCTTTTTTTCTTAGAGCTGGATGGGGTGAAATACAGGGAAAGTGCATTTGAAGTACTTGGCAGCAATTCTTGTACTGTCCAGTTTGTTCTTGAACATGCATTATTGAAGTATGTTTTTTCCAGTATCTCTTTATACTCAGCTGCTGGTTCTGTCCCTTCCTCTGGCCAGGACTAAGGGCAGTGGGAGCTGGGAAGGACCCAACTGTGTATGAGAAAAGTGTTTGAGATCTTAGGGCCTCTCGTTAGGTAGCGACCCTTGCTGTCTGCCCGGTGCCCCTGTGCCTGTGCTCGGCGCTGGTGTCAGACCTCCGGCAGCAGCAGCATCCGAGGGATCAGTGGCTGTCAGGGCGGCAGCAACCAGCAACGCGCCTCGTGAAGCACTTCTGCAGAAGGACATCCTCGCTTTTTGATATCTTTGTACGAAACAGCAGGAAAGTAACTGGTGTCAGCATTTCTGAATGTGGAGAGAAGCAGTCTGAATCTTAAAAGATGAAGCCAGGCAAACTTTGCAGACAAAATCCAGAAATGAGAAGCTGCAGTTTGCTAAGTTGCTGAAGACGCCTTGCAGAAATCCATGAAGCCTTAGTTCCTTAAATAAGGTGAACTGTTAACAGCTCTCAAACTGTTCAGGATGCAGGCCAAGTTGACATTGACTTCCTCAAAAAAAAATGTAATTGATATCCTAATAACAAGTGTTCACTGCAGTTTTCTGGAAGAAGAAGAGTGTAACCAAACAATTGCATGGTGGAGGTCAGCCAGGGTGGACCCTCTGTGTCCTGGGGTCAGGTAAAGGTAAGCAAGGCACAGAGTGCTTCCTGGTCACCCGCATCCTCCGTGCAGCTGAACAGAGGGTTGAGTTGCTCCATATGATGCAAGATGCAGTTAGCAACTGTCCAGTTCAGAGAGGTGGATCACAGTTCATTCCCTCCTCATGCCATGCTCTGTGGTCAGCTGCTATAGGAGTTTTCTTTATCGAGTGTGTTTGAATTGCTTTGCAGTGGATTTTCTCCCATAGTCCCTTTAATGCAGTAATAACTGAGCGCCGCCTCCATTTTTTGCTGCTACCAAGCAGAACTCATTTCTTTTATTTCTGGTAAATGTCCCAGCTCAGTTAAGCATAGTAAGGGGCTTGTATTTTGGCTTTGGTGGGTTTTTTTTTTTTCCTTAATGTACTGGGGGCTGTTTGGGGACTAGGGATGCCAAGAGTTTCCTAAAACCAGGCAAGGAGTAGGACCGTGGTCTGCAAGGAGTCCCTAATGCTGCTCCCAGGGCTGCACACAAAAACCTGCCATCTCCTATCCTGCTTTTCCAGGTTATGCAAGCACAGTTTGCTCAGGACAACAATCCAGATGCACAAACGCTTCAGAAACTGGCAGAAAGAACAGGCTTGAGCAGGCGTGTCATACAGGTAACTGTGCTAAGTACTTCACAAGGTCCAGTACTCATCCGCTGGAAATGCTTAATGACAGCTTTCTCCATGTAGCTATTCTGAGATGGAAAAAGATCTGATCTGGCAGTTCTAGCGTAACTTCAGACAACATCCTTGGTCAGGAATAGGTCTAGGACAAACACGTTAATTTGGAGAACTTGCTGTATTCCTCTTACACTTTGTGTGGAGGATTAATAATCTTCCATGAAGAAACTTCTCAGCCTGACTATAGAAATCAGCAGTAAGCTCTTCTAAATATAAATTTCTGACTTTCAGAGCCTGTTCTTTAGACCCTCGCTCTTTTTGAAAACGGCTTGTGGTGTGACACATGAGGAGTGAGTGTCTAGTGATCTGCTCTAGGGAGCAGAGTTAAAACGTGTGCCCGTGCTATCCGAAACGGAGAGAAACACACACAGGGTCTTTGCTTGAAGATGCCTCTCAGCAAACATCACATGCATGCTCTTTTTATACAGAAATGTGATTTTTATGTAATAGAAATTATATATTTTTGTTTATATAAATAAGCTTGCAGTTTCTGTAGCTCACTCTAGCCTGGAAGATGGGCAGTGTTTCTGCAGAAACGAGGTGTCTGGCAGCTGCAATCGAGCCTTAAAAAAAATGGAAACTTGTGTGCTTCTCAATGTGAAAAGGAAAACGGGCATCCTGTGAAAACGCTGCTTCACTGTCAGTGGCGTTCAGGCACAGAGGTGGCTGTGTCCCGGGGCTCTGAGCAGGGGGCTGCGGCTGCCGTGGCTCAGCTGATGTAGCCCCTTGCTGCACCCGCCCTTTGCAGGCTGCTCATCCCTTCCTGACGTGACCATGCTTTCTTGGGGCACCCCGCAGGATTAGAATGGATATTTCGTTTGGGCTGCCAGCGTTGTGTTAAGGGCCCAGCTAGCTGAACTCGGCTGCAGTGAGAACTCTGAGGTTGTTGTTATGCTAATGTTGAAACAGGATGCAATCTGTCAACAAGATGTAAATTTTCCCCCTTTTCAGGTGTGGTTTCAAAATTGCAGAGCACGCCATAAGAAACATGTTAGTCCTAATCATTCATCTACTGCTCCTGTCACAGAGGTTCAGCCCTCCAGGCTGTCCCCCCCCTAGAAGAAATGGCATACTCTGCCTACGTACCCCCGGACGGGACCATGCTCACGGCGCTGCACAGCTACATGGATGGTAGGTACAACAACTTTGCGTGCCCGAGTAAAGTCATTATTGACTGCAGCAAGGACAGTTTGCCAAGTGCTGATTAAAGAAACTCAATGGATTTTAAATTTCCAATATACTTTATAGAATATCTTAACGCTGTACTTGCTGCACCTTGGTAAGAAGGTGCCTCTCCAAGCAGCAGCCCTCCACTGTAGGAGCACAGCTGAAGATCTGGGTAGGAAGACCACTTTTTGTGCTTCCTCCAAGCTGTGAATACTAGTAATAAGAAATCAATCACTTTTTTTAAACATCCATGCCATGTTTTTTAATAATATGTAACGGCAATGAAAACTGTTTACTCCCCACCCCCCCCCCCTCCCCCTCTCATACC
>NW_010128952.1:52749-65474 GCF_000699245.1 Pterocles gutturalis | reverse complement strand
CCCACGCAGTAACTCATGGGGGGGAGCCTGTGGGTCATTGTGTGTTGTGTGACCCCAGCAAGTCAGCAGCTTTGGCTCCTGCCTGTGATGAGGAGAGGCTGTGCAGATTTAGGGAGAACTAGACTGAGCTGTGCGTGTGGTCTGAGCTAGTTTTCCTCCGAAGCCCTGGTGTGAGGCGGGCTGTGGGTGGAGGAGCAGGGTTGGGGGCTGGGAGCAGTGAACTGTTACTGCCCAATGGGATTTAGTAGCTTTTGATCTTTTTCTACCTCCAGCGAAGCTGACCAGTAAATACTTCTGTTTTTGTAGCTCATTCACCTACAGCTCTTGGACTCCAGCCTTTGCTATCCCACTCAATGACGCAGCTGCCAATAAGTCACACCTAATTCCTTTGTCAGGGATATAAGCTATTAAGGACGTAACCTTAAGTCATTTATTGTGTATTAAAAAAAAAAAAATTGGAAAGATACTAATGTTAACTTTTATTTAACATCTAAAGCATTTTCAAGATAATTTTTGCTGCCCAGGTATGTAAGTATATTTAGCCTGCAAGACACTTTTATGGATTCTGCATAAATACCTATTCCATTGTTTACAAGCCTTATTAAACACCTTTTTGTATTGTCTGGAAGTAGTCCACTCTAGTTATGTGTGTGTTAATTTATTTGTCATCAAAAGAGCACTTTGCCTAAAAGAAAGGACTGACAGTTGTGCAAAATGTTTACAATTCTTTCTTTGTGAAATCGTAGTTTATCATTAGTTTGTATCTGTAAGTTATTGCTAAAAGTATTACCTGTATTTGAGTTGTATACAGCCTATATGTTAAAGCTTATTTCTGTGAGTTTACAAAATAAATTTTGGTTGCAAATATTTTCAAAATGAACTGAATAAAGTTTCTGCTGTAGCATGCTAAGCAAAACGTTGCTGTGTTTATGGCTGAACTGTGATCATTTAACTTGGATCTTCAGTTTTAAGGGAGGGTCCCTGGTGTGCTGAGCTACACTGCACAGAACTCAGGAGTGCTCATAGCTGTCTCGATGGATTTTTAAAATCCTTTAATCAGCTTAGATAGGTCCTGAAACCCCCCGAATAAGTACCTCTTTAGAGGTGCTCTGGAGGGTGAGGGTGCACACCTGCAGGGTGAGGGAAAGGTGTAGGATGGATTTTTAACAGTGATTTAAGTTGGCAAGTAGAGAACCTGAATTTGCACCTGCTTTAATGTTTGAGTTTTTACTGCTTCAGCTTCTGTTTTCTTCAGTGGTTTTACCTTGTGATTCTGTGAAGCAGGATGGTAACTAATATGCACTACTGAAACAGAATCTGCATTTTTAACATAAAATCTAGGTCAGTATTTTAACTGACCTGTATCAGACTGCATATGAACAGAGACTGGAATTCATTCAAATGCACAGAAGTCCATTTTAAACTGCTAATGTGCTGAGACTGAATTGCAAAGCATGTTTTGATGCACTGATGGGATGGACAAAGCCTGGTGCACACTGTCAGTCCAACTGATCTTTGTCTTCACAGACTAGTTTCCTTCAAGGGTTTTGGACAGCTAGATCCCACCTGCACACCTAAACTTTACTTGCATCAGAGAGAAATCATACTTCTGAAGGTGTCCCCCCCCATGTCTTTTTTTTTTTTTGCAGTGGGCAAACTGGTGTTTGTTCATGTGTTGGGTCCCAGGCAAGTAGGGCAACTTCACTGCTGAAGTTTTACCAGTTAAGATCTAAATTAGCATTATTTAGCATTTAATGTAACTTGGCAATTTACTGTTCAGTTGTCTTGTTTTAAAGCACAACTTGACTTAGATCAAATCCCCTTAAAGAAAAGTAATTATTCATGTGAATTTGAAGGACTAAGCAGCTTCAGCTTGCCTGAAACAAAGTCAGTCTGAGCTTATTTCTGAAATACCCCCTTCTCTTCAGTTCCAAAGTCAGTGCAGGATTAACATACATGGGGAACACTTTTCCCATTTCCCTGTGACAGCAGGAACCAGGAGGATTCATCTTTTGCTGAGTTTTGGTGAATGCTGAGCAGCTCTTTGAGGGTGCAGCTGGGAAAATGCAGAGTTGAAAGTAGGAAGTTCCAGTGGAAGATCTGGACATTTGAGTCTTCCTTTTGCAAAGGTCAGACCTGTGCCACTGGCCCATGGGCTATCTGCAGCTGGTGCAGAGGTTCTCAAAGGAAGAAATATCACTAAAAAAGTTAATGTTGTCTCTCAAAAGTACTGTAAGAAAGCTGTCTCTCAGCTTCTGCTCTTTTTCCCCTGCCTTCCCTGACCTCTCTAACCAATGCAAGTTGGGGCTGAGCACGTATTGTGTGTTGGAAAAAGGAATTACACTGCAAAATAGAATGTATTATAGTCAGTCTGCTGTAGGAGGAGGGAGAAATATAGATGAAAAATACAAACTTCACAGAATCTCTAAAGGATGTCTGTCTATTGTGAGAAGTTGGTAGTATTTCAGTTTGCAGAGTAAGGAAATAGCCTACTGCTACAGCATCTTCAACATCTCTTAGAAATACTTCAAACTGCAATTAAATTAAATATTGGAATCTAGATGTCAAGTTGCAGCTGCTCCCTGGAAATAACGAGTTTGTGTTCGTATAAAGATACATGTGAAAAGTACTTGGGCATCCTCTGCTGCCCGCAGCCCCGGCTAAGGGTGTGCTTGATGCCACACTTCTGCTTGCACCCCAGCTTTTGTCCTTACAGTGACACACAGTTAAACTCCAAATATCCAGCTAATCCGTATGTATGCCCTAGACAAATAGTTGCACCTGCAGCAGCAAAAAAAAAAAAAAGTTCAAAAATTTCACTTCTGTCAATTCAACTCTGCATATTATTGTCATTGCTAGTAAAGTTTTAACTCCTGCTCATTCTAGAATTTAAAATTAAGCTCATCACACAAGTCACTAACAGCACGATAGCTGAGCATTTTCAAAAACCGAGAGCAATTTATCATTAGTTTAGATGAAGAGCAGGAACAAACCTGGAGTGGGTTAGTTAATTCCTGGAGATCCACGGCTGCGGGTGAGTCTCCAGAACAGTGACATCTAGGGACAGACAGCGACAGCACAAGGTCACTGACAGAACCACAAACTGCCTCTGAGCTCTTCCTACGTTGATTTACACTGAGGTATGTGTTGGCATGTTTGAGCTCTCCTGTTTCCTTTTAAAATAAAATGAATAGTTACTGAAAACACGCGAGTCTGTTAACTCTCTGTCCCGTGGGTTCCTGGGTGGGACACGAGGGGACGGGATGCTGCAGGGGGTATCTGCTGCCCTGCTGTGCACGGTTAACTGGCTTTACGCACAGTAGTGGAACGCAGTCCTGACATTAGTGTGACCTTCTGTTGTCTTACACAGCTGTCCTGGTTTCCAGCAGAATAGTTTTTCCTTTCAGTTACAAGAGGATGCCTTGTCAGTGACAGGTAAGGTTGTAACTAATGTTCAAAATCAAATGGCTTGAAATATGATCTTCTGTGAAATGGATGCCAGCGAATGAAAAAAAAAAATACCACTCTTAGCAGAGGAGCTTTTTCAATGTGTAAAATCTTCCTGGGGTACACCAAACTTACCTGTTACAATTGTATCCTCTTCCATGGCTCTCCCTCCTTCACCTTCCCCTTCCCCAGCAACCCTTGAGGGAGTAAAATAAGTATTCAGAAGGAAGCAGTCGAAATAAATGTATTTCCTCGTCCCGGAAAATCATCAGTTTCAGACCACACATCAATTAATGAAATGAAATGTGGTTGATCATAGTAGCAATGGTCTGTCAGAGCTGCATATTTACCATTTGTTTAGAACTCCCCTTTTCTATTTTCCCAGTCCTGAGAGCAGCAACTTCTGCATCACTTGCATCTATCCCAAGTTATACAGAAATCCTACTAAATGTGGGTCTGATATTTGACAGACTCCCCAAGATATTTGCATCTTATGGATCTGGATCAACAATAAAAAGATAAAACTGAAAATCACTGTGCATATGTAAAAGTGTTTGAAACACTGAAATACAAGTAGCACTTTTTTTGTTTTGGTTTGGTTTTGTTTTTGTTTTTTAATTTGAAAGCTATCCAAATCTGTGATGATTTAGACCATCTTCTGTTTTGATGTAGTATGGTGAAACCTTGAACAGAATCAGGTTAGGCTACAAACAGAACAGTTCATGTGGCACGTGACAAACTCAACTCCTCTGACTCCTGTCCGGACTGGCAGAGTGTGATCCCCGTGGTTCAGTGCTTGCTCCCAGTTTCTGCAAGAGTGTTCTGACCCAAGCATTTGCTTTCAAATAGTTTCAGATCTACACTTCCATCAGAAGAGATCCCCTAAGGCAAGTGGAGCAACTGGTCTTGTCCATCCCAGTGTCCCCTCGCCAGCTGGACAGAGCACGTAGCTCTGCACGACGTGTTCCTAAATCACAGTGAAGCTAAAAGGCAGCTAACCCTGTCTTGCACTGCTGTGCTGCAGCGTTCTGCCCTTCGAGTGCTGGAAAATTATCGTGGTCACCTGGAATATGAGCAGGTGACAGAACACACAAACCCCAGCTCTTTCAGGGCTGAAAATGCAAACCAGCCTGGATATTGTTGTTCCATAGCTAATGCCTTGGAGTATCTAAGAAGAAAAGAATTCGTCTTCTCCTACACAGACAGGGTGCAGCGTGAGGCAGGAGACGCGTGGCCATGTTGACGGACACAACAGGACACAACAGCGTCACGCTGTTCCCGTGCCTCCTGGACCGCTCCAGATGCCCCTGCTGCCACCGCTCCTCTTCACCTGCACATGGGGTTTTTCCCAAGTCTGTATCTTGCTGGTTCAGTAGAGAGATTAAGAAGATATGTGACATCTTTGCTGTTTGAGAAAAGTGGTGAATACACCTCCTGAAACTTTGCTCAGTTATTTCAGGCTCCTCAAGGGCCTCATTGCAAACCAACAAAAGCCCAGGATAGCAGAGGCAGGAACTCCTCCTGAACCCAGGCTCAGAGGCTTGGGGCTTAATTCTTTGTTCTAAGCTGGATGCCCATATGGTGTCTAAGCATTGTACAAACACAGATGGCTCTCGGTGTAAGGACATCACCCAGAAATGTCCCACACAGGGATGCCTCAAGGAGACCACGTTGCTGTTGAACGGCTGCGGAGTCCAGCCCAGCCACACGGCTTCTGTGGAGGAACGAGGGGGTCCAGGTCAGGAGGCTTCAAACTTGCCCTAGAACCAAAACCCCATTCTTTGTCTATCCAGTACATCTTGGATTTGAGGGACAAACCGTCCAGCCGTTACATTCTTTTCTAGTAGCTTAACTCTTGTGCAGCGTACCCTGTATTTTCCAAATGTACTCTCCTGAGATTAAACGTATGACAATGACTTTAGGGTCAGTGCTGTCTCCTGACCTGCTGACTTGCTGCCATCAAATGAGGTGACACAGCAAAAGCCTTCTGTGGTCCAGCATCGTTCTTCTCACCAGGCAGCTGGTGCAATTCGGTACCTTCACGCAGACGATGGATCCCTCCCTTCTCGGTACAAACTCGGTGATCCATTTGATGAGGACAACCGCAGTCAGTGTATTAATATTAAAGGTACTTCCAGCATGAGAGAATTACAGCTTACTTCAGTAGCATCAGGGCTAGGGGAAAAAAAAAACCAAACAAACCAAAAAACCAAACCTCTAATCTCTGTCTGGTACAGACCAGTCTGAAATCGTCTCATCTGGGCTTTTCCAGCCAGTGTTCTGGTCTTCCATTCTGAAGGCTTGACCTCTGCAAAGCAAGCAGTGACAACACCAATTGCTATAAAGTTTTGAGAGTAAATTTTGATAAAGCGGTACAAAACAGAACAAAAACCAACAAGGAAACAATAGAACTTCTGCAAGAAAAAGAGAGAAAAAAACCCCACAACAACAAAAAAACCCCACCCACAATCTAATTTAAACACTGAGCTATAAAGATGTATCTTTTCCTGACCTCGTTCAGTTTCTCTCTCGTTTCCTAATAACAGAAATGTGCAGAAGGTTTTGGTGACTTCTGTGCATGCAAAAAGAACTTCTGTGATCGTGCTTTTGCCACTGGCTCCCTGCAGGTGAAGCATCCAACAGAACAAGGACAAAGATTTTCCTTCTTCATGTCGTGCTGCCTCCTCCAGCCCAGCCACACTCCCATGGTGAGGGCTTTTGTGTCACTATATCAAGTTCTTGTGTGGGAGCAATTATTCACACAAATATTAAGGTGACAAAAAGCAATCCAAACGTGTCGTTGTTATAGGAGCGTGCTCACATCCTCAGAAGGGACCGTACCAGGATGTATTGCCAAGCAGGTATTGGACAGGGTGAAATCTATAAGGGAAAATAGCTCAGACCAGTTTATTCTTTAAACAAATGCTTTAAAAACATCATAATTTTATAAATACATATATGTATGCGTACATGCATGTGTGGGGTCTTTTTTCTCTTTTCATTTGGTTTGTGCTTTAAAGTGTACTCACTTCATATGTTACCTATAGCTGTGAAGCGCTTTAATTAAAAAAAAAGAATAACGAAGTGAACATTTACTCTTTGGCTGAAACCATTGACTGTTTGAAGTGCAATAAGACACGTGGCTCTACAGCATTTAACCATCACCAGGACTGGCAGCACAGTGGAGTAACCAAAGCCAAACGTTGGACTCTCGTCGTTTGTCTCCCAGCACTCATCTTTTCTCTTCTACTCCCTCTGATTTCTTTTTTCCCCACACAACTAAGCATACAGCAAATCAACGGCAGTCCTGGGAAAAGATCTCACGAGGCTGTTTTCAGCCGGCAGACTGCACGTTCTGCTCCCCACACAACCTCCCTGGGCTTTCCACCCCCTCCAAGGAGCTCTTCCCCGCTGGGCGCACACAGGACCCTGTGTCAGCTCTTCCCCACATCACTGTCTCATGGTGGGGGGGGTTGTTGTGGTTTTGGGTTTTTTTTAAAGCCCTCCCACATCTGAACAGGAACCATCACCCCAAGAATGAGATCTTGTAACAGCTGCCATCATTAACTGCACCGATGTCATTTCACAGGCTGACCTCATGGGAAAAAGCTGTCTCCCGCCCCAAACCTCCTACACAGCTTATTACCAAAACATGGTAAACCTAGAACAAGCACCAGTGCACTAGTATTTTAAAAAGTTACACATTTTCCTATTTTAAAATTAAGCCATTGCATTTGAAAGACAGCTACTCCATTACAAAAGTCACAAAAATGTCAGTTTTTTTTTTTTAATGTGAGTTAACAGGTCATCCAATAAGGCAAACCCTAAAATATAATTTAAATAGAATGCCAACTGTGATTTGCTGAATGAAGAACAACCAACAGCCATCTTTTTTTACTATTTTCAGATATAACCATCAGAGATACTAACATTCCTATAACATGGATACAGGCACTTACCCAAAATATGGTTTTAAAACAAAAAAAATTGTGTATGTACGTGATGCACAGTTAAATTCATAGACACGTTACCTTTCAATAGACATTTGGAGCTTCAGTGTCCGCAGGAGTCTGTCCACGCGTCGGTAGTGGACTGAAATGCAAGGCGTGCTCCCGAGGGTCTGTTCAAACGCACGGTCACAAGCTCCTGTCATGACATCGGTTCAGAAAGCGCTGCCACTGCTGGACACCAGGAGCCACTAACACTGCACTCCCAAAGATTCCATCTGCTTTTTTTAAGCTTCAGTGACCCAGAGCCGCTACAGCCAAGCATTATAGAGGATTTGTTAAACTGTTTTGGACCTTTGTTAGTGTTCTCACAAAACAACCGACTTGTGAACTTAATCATACCACTACGATGATGATGATATTGAAGTATTTAGTATTTCTGTAAGAAACTGGAACTGCATAAACTAAAAAAAAAAAAAAAAAAGTAAAACAAACAAATTGCAAAAAATAAGCTTTTTTACATTATAATTTGGAGCAAATTAAGCACACAACCTTCTCCTGAGACTACATCGATTCTTTTCCAAACTTGGTCTCTTTCAGGCTGCAAAATTAAAATAGATCGCCTGCAGAGCCCAGCCAAGCCAACAGAAATGAGAACTTGGGACTGGATGAAATGAAAGTTGATTCAAGACAGGAAATTGAGTTGGTCAGATGTGTTGAAAATTATGGCAACCAGAAACTGCATAATGCAGCTCTGTATAAAACAATCCCCTCCCTTCCCTCTCCATCTGCAGATGTGTGGGTTTGCAAAGGAGCATGCCAGCTCTGAGAGGAAAATGCACCAACAGCAACATTCGGCTGCAAAGCCAAATGGCAAAGACATCACAGGGGGTACACACCAAGCACTGGCCGGGACAATAGCAGAAACGTTCTCATCCCATCGTCATGGCCAGTTTCTGCTGCATTATAACAGGTCAGTTACGTTATCATTTCCTTCTTCAGCAGAAATCTCGGTCAGACCACACCGCTGCCGCCCGCGCTGTGCTGTCCCAGCGTCACTGCAGCACAGTCACACGACCGGGACGAGGGGACGGAGCAGCCGCCTCTTCTCCCCCCTCCCTGTGCAGCAGGCGCTGATGCCGGCACGGAGATTCCCTGGGTGTGATGCACAGAAGCGAGATGCTTCCTGCAACAAATCTGACAACAGACGAGCAGCCGTGCTGCATCCCACCGGTGGTGACACCAGTCCGTGCTCCACACCCCAGGGCTTGCACAGTCTGATGTTCCCCTGGGTGACAGGCAGCTGGAAAGAGCAAACCGTGTCCTGGAAAAGACTGGAGATCAGGCTGCTGGTACACCAGAGAAAGCTCAGGCAAGATTTTGCGTTCATCTGGCTGTGGGTTAAAGTTTCTGTGGCGTGCTGCCAGCATTAGATTTAAATGTAATATGAATGGCAAGAAAACCATGTGAGATATAAAACACATCAGCCTGAAAACACATTTAAAAGGAGGCAAGAAAGCAATTTTGTTAGTAAGCCTGAAAGTTTCTGAAGGAGGACGATATAACTAAAAGCTGCAGTCAGTTCCAACGTGTGTTAACAGGAGATACTGGTGTAGTTTAAAAATAATAACCCAGATTTAATTAAAATAGTAAGTACATATGAGACACATAGTAAAGGTCCTCTATGCTCCAAAATCCCCTTACAATAACTTCTACGCTACAAGTGTATCTTCCAGCACGTGGGTACACAATGACAGGTTCTGCAGGGCGACACACCACTCAAGCAACGACCCTGTGCTCCAGCACACACAGTGCTGTGCTGCTGCTGTTGTTTATTGCCATGGTCAGAACTGAGCTTTACAGTGATGCTTTGCAGAGCAGAAAGCACACAGGCTTTGGGCGTCAAATTTGTGTCTGATCAAACATTAAAAAAAAAAAAAAAAAGGGAGAAAAACCCCACACATTTTCAGGAAGGTTTACTGTAGAACTGCCGTGCCTCTCAGCTCTTCAGCTCGCACCTCTTCCTCTGCGGCACGGCAGAGCTCAGCCCAGCTGCTGCACTGGGCTCTGGCAGCACCAGCCCCTCCAAAGATCACTTTCACAGTTCACATTTCACCCTTCAGCGTGGACTGACTGCCCACACCACCCAAGCTCAGCTGGGCTGAGCCGCTCTCCTCTCTGTGCATTTGCTTTCTCACAACTTCAGTTTTCCCGCAGCTGCCACCCACCCCCGAGGCACAGACAGCTCTCGGCTCCCGCGCGGCAGAGCTGCACGAGGACAACTGCTCACGGCCACGGACCCACGGTACAGCCAGCTGGGCACCACAGACCCACCAACCGCCCACCAGCACTGACAGCACTTGACCTTCTAAGGAAACAGCATCCTACGGTGTAAGCCCAGCACACTGCTCCCTGCCCTGAAATGATGTGTGCCCCACCTCTGAATGTGAAGCTGCTGTGCACCCCGAGAGCTCGCGTGCATCTGTTCACTGTTCAGTCGCTGATTCCCAAACACACCGCTGTGCTTTCTCCAGTGCGGGATTTCTAGCCAATGTCTCCACCGCAGCTGCCTCTCTGCCCAAGAGGACAGCGATGCCCAGCTGGCCACAAGCATCAGCATCACAGCTTTTGCACTAATTCAAAAACTTTATCTCACAGTTTCATTGCAGTGACCTCTGGATGCCAGAAGCATCCTCAAACAAGGCTCCGCACATATGGAGTGAGTTACAACGTGTCACCTTCAGCCCAAGTTCTCCCTGTGTCCTGCTTCCAAATAACGGCTCCAGCGCTGCCTCTGCTGTAATCCATCATGTCTCTGAAAAGCTGCTGCCTTCTCTCCGGCTGGTCCCCCGCCCGTCAGAGGGATGTAGTGCAGCAGAGACGCTGCCCCAGTCCCCGGCTTGTGGCGGTGGGCCACTGGGCAGACTGGGACGCTGGCCTGCCACAGCTCCAGGCGTGATTTCAACCCCTGCAGCAGCGTCTCCCGTGGAAGCCAGGAAAGCGAAGCCCACCTCCCGTGTGCAGGAAAGGTTTTGCTGACCTCGCACAGAGACAGGAGAAAAATAGGACTTGCAGTGAGTCTCCTAAACCCAGAAAGAGATTTCTACTGAATCACAGGGTATGATTGTGGCTGATTTAAAACATACCTTCTCTAGTATAAGATTCCAAAACAGGCTCAGCCCAAAAGCCCAAGTTTTATCATTACATGGTTCAAAAAATCAAAATAAAAAAAATCAAAATCAAAATCAAAACATAACAAACAACCCTCATGCCTTCATAAATAAAAGCAATAATTTCCTTTCCTTAAGGAGCAGTAGCACATGGCCTCCCCCTGCCACAGGATTTCATTTCTGCCCCTACCAATGAGTCCACGGAGCGTGGAGCTGTGACACCACTGCGGAGCCACCGCCACTGCCCCGGACCCCGTGCCCCCGCCACGGTCCGCACCGAACCACCCGCTCCGCGCACCCTTCCTCCCGCCACGCTCGGTCCCCACTGCCACCACCACGCTCAGCACAGACACACGGGCTCGGCTTTGTATCTAAATCTTTATTAGAACAATCCCCAAGGGCTGTAAAACAGTGACGTAACAACAAAATTAAATATTAAACATTTTAGTTATCAAAGATATTTAAACATTACGTTCCTATTTCTGCATAGCAGAAGCAAACGGGTTTTAGAGCTCAAACTCTCGTGCTCATGTTAATTTGGTTTTGGCAAATAATAATATAACCTTAATAATCACGCTAATGAAACAGTAACCTCCCTTCCATTTCTTAAACCTTAAAGAGCCTTTTTTTGTGATTTTACAACTCACTATTTGGGACAACTGCAAGTGGACGTTTTGTAGCATAGAGTAACAGACAATTTTAATATTAGTAGCACTAGTCTTACTTAAACATGGAGAAACAGTTATCTCACTAATTTGATTACAGAGCAGTACAAATTACATATTACCTCAAAAATCATCGCCTGTATCAAAAACTAAAAAATTTAGAATGATTTATAAAATACTTCCAGAATAGCAAATTATCCTTCTTGAAATGGAGAATTAACTTTATGCTTATGACCACACAGACAGGTGCATTACAGTAACAGACCATGTGTCTGCTCACATTTTTTCCTTCTCTCTCGGAGCAGCAAGCACCCCGTCCTCCCCGCAGTCACACAGGTACAGCACGCATGATCACCGTAACTGAAAGCGGAACAGGCCCTCCTCAGAAGTTACTATACCATAAATTAAAGTTATTAAAAGATCTACCAGTACAAATGGAACAATCTTGCATTATTTTTATTTAATTATTTGCAACACCACAAGCGTCACGTGTCTCCTCCCGGGCCACACAGTCTACCTCCACGGTCTGTGTGCGCTGCGTTGCGCAGTTCAGACACCTCACAACTCTTGTACAATTCATTTCATCCCAGGTAATTTGAAATAAAGAGAGCGTTGTTTTTCCTATCTAGCCTTTTCTGTTTTGTAGTCTACATGGTGTGAACAAACTCCAAAAGATAAGCCGGGTAAAGCAATAGCCAGTAAGGCACTTTGTCAGAGAGGACACGGCTGAGCCGTCGGTCGAAGGGAGACATTCTGCATCGCCAGAACCAGTCAGTCTATTCTTCATCACCACGCCTCCGACAACTCATCTCTAGAAGAATACTTACTGACTGTCCCAGAATCAGCTTGACACTGCCCTGACAAACATCTTTTTCCTGTTCTGCAGCAGAACACGCAACAGTAAAATACTTCCTACTCTCAACGCTGATGTTCAAAAGACTATTCAGCATCCTCCCAACACCCAGGAACCATCTGCTGAATACAAAGTGGAAAAAGGCCCCTCAGCATAAGAAATGATCCCATCTTTCTTGTTTCTTTGTTTCGTTGGTTTTGTTGCTGGGGCCACTTTTTCCTTTTTTTTTTTCTTTTTTTCTTTTTTTTTTACAAAATTTGAAGGCTTGACATTAAAACTTTGGTATAAAACACTTAAATGAACGCTATCCATTAACATGTCGTTGGGAGACACAATGAATCCAACCAGAACCAAACCAAACATGATTGCATGGGTCTGACAGCGGGTGTTTTCTACTGTCTCTTGGTTTCTACATTCTGCTTGTTCGAGATCTTCAAAAGAGTTCTTCCTATTCATGCCAAAGGGTCCCTCTGCAGAGCCACCCTGCCCGGCCAAAGTGTACCCCCAGGGTGCGGCAGGACCACCACCCCCCAGCCCTCCGCAGGCAGCACAATGGGCTCCCTCCGGGCTCCAGCTCCAGCATCTCCTCCCACTCCCCCTGCCCTGCCAGCTCAGAGCCGACCCAGCCCCGTGTCACTCTGTC
>NW_010128952.1:51868-52683 GCF_000699245.1 Pterocles gutturalis | reverse complement strand
GCCCCGCGCCTCGCGGGGTGGGTGGGCATCTTGTCACCAACCCCGTGGGCTCAGGAGCAAAGCACAGATGACATATTTCACCGTGCTAAAGATAGCCTCGTGTTCCACTCTCTAAAGTGAAGAACAGCATTTTAAATTTTATACTAAATCAAGAAACAAAGTAAATGTCCAAATCCACAAATGTCGCTACTAGTACCTCCTCTGTGGTGCAAGCCAGCAGACTGGCCCACAGGATTAATTAGGAACCATTATAATAACTTAGTCTCAAAATATTTTAAGTGATTCTTTCCCAAGTAAATACTTGCATTAGTTTCTACTAAATTCATTAACAGCAATTTATTTTTAAAAAGCCAATTTAATATTAAATCATTATGATTTATTTATTCAATTTATTGATTATGAGATCTACATGGTATTGCTTTGTATTTTCACAGTTCTCATAATTATATCATTAAGAAAATGGCTTTTAAATTTTCTTCTCAGAAATGCTGATCATTTACATTCTAAATAATTTCACAAAATAGTGAGTGGAGCAAATTTATACATATATATATTTACTGTATATAAATAATAAAACAATTTAAAACTTTCACTTTTAGAAATTCCTTTAGTAAATGCATAGGTTTGTTACAAAAGTCTTCTAATCAAATAACTGTATACTATTCCTATTACGTTTTATTCCTAGTAAACTCTATGGTTACATTCATATGATAAAAAAAGCACGCTGTATTCAGAAATACGCTTTTTCAGTTGAGCTCCCAGTAAGACACTCAAGTCCAGTAGAAATATAGATTACTTGATGCAGTTTCATTAGC
>NW_010128952.1:51334-51850 GCF_000699245.1 Pterocles gutturalis | reverse complement strand
AAAAAAATAATAAAAAAAAAAAAAAAAAAAAAAAAAAGCTTTAGCACATGGACTGTAATCAGACCAGCAGCTTTTTTAATCACAGAATGGTGGCACATACCCCAGAAAGTCACTGACTGAATCCTCAGAAGCCATTACAATAATGGGGGGGGCTGGATACTCAATGCCATGCACGTAAAGAGAAACGAACAAAGATGATGATGAAAAACTGCATCAGTCAAGAGTCTGTTTTCTTCCGAAGGTGGGTTTCTCAGCCCTTTCTGAAAGTCAGGTTTACTCTGGGGTGCCTCGGGAGGGGTCACCAAAACCTGCAGGTGCCCACAATCACTGTACGCAGACCGTACGCCTGCATCTCACATCATCCAAGCCCTGCGCTGAACCCCTCGCCCTTGCCTCAGGGAAGGGCTGCCATGGCCACCGCACGCAGGCAACGCACACGGCTGTCCCGTCACCTGGACCCCAGCTCACAGGGTGCCAGGGTCCCGCCACGGCAGGGCCCCGGGGGGGCACCGCTCG
>NW_010128952.1:44097-51266 GCF_000699245.1 Pterocles gutturalis | reverse complement strand
CGCAGTGATGGCAGGCATCATGACCTGCAGCCGTATGTCAGAGAGCAAAAGCACTCTGGGATGTGGATCATCAGTGAATTTTCCCCGAAACGAGCATTCAGACCATCTGGGAAGGAAGTTGCCTTTCTCTTTGTGACACCAATGGAGTCCTGCAGCTAGAAAAGCATTTCCAAGCGCTGAACTCCTGGAACAGCTCTGGCAGTGGCATGGCACGTGCTGCTCCTGGAAGGCAGACAGTAACAGAACACCTCGTTTGGGACGGTGGAGTCCACGACAACCAGGGGCCGGCCTCAGAATGGCTGGGTCATTGGACATCCATGGTGGTAACAAACTAAAACCTTTCCAGCTCCACGCGTGGCAGCAGCAGCCCGTAGAGGTGCCCCAGTGTAGGACCTCTTCCAGGAGCAGCGCGGTCACCAGCCACAGTGACACACAGCTCTACTGATGGGGTCATAAAACTGATCAGGATGCTAGTGTGCTTCCTACCAACAGATTTTGTACCAACCGGGCAAATTTATTAATCAAAAAGCAAACTAAATCTTCTGGAGCATCTTTCAGTAGCTAAATAATTCATCCTGTATCATGAGAAGACTTGAGTTCAATGTCTCAAGACCTCCCTGCGTGAGCCACCAAGAGCCTGGAGACGCGCCGAAGGAGCCCGCCCGCCCTCAGCACCGCTTGGCCGCTGCAGCGGCTCCCCAAGGAGCCCTTCCGAGCCAGGCAAAGGCAAGGGAATTCCTCACGCACATACACCGCCAAGACTTTCTTCCCAGGAAAAAAAGCTGCATTCAGTTTGCCTTTCAGTGAAGCTCAACCTCCAAACAATGCAGAACATGTTACGAGGGACTCGTTAAAGACCGGGGGAGATTAACACAAGCGCATCTCTCTTCGACATCAGATAAAAGTGATACATTCACGATCGGCTCCCAGACGAAACCCCATCTGTGGGAGCCGCAGGTTGCCCCAAGCGCAGCGGGACGCGTCTCTGGAGGACACCTCACAGAACACTCCACCTCAAGCAGCATCAACTGTCGTCCTCTCTGACCCCCTCCCTCGGGACCTGCAGGGCACCGTCACCTCTCAACAGACGCAGCTGTGGATGTGATTACAGTATCACTCCATTTCCAGTGTGGGGAACCATGAACGCATGTATAATCACAGTTTAAACAGCTGCGAAACAGCCGGTACAAAAAGATACAATCATAGCACCATATTTACAAACTTAGTACCATCTCCCGGTTAACTAGAGAGTCCCAAACTATTTTATGGCTAATTAGGTTATATGTTAGTGCTTTCAAAAAATTGCCTGAATTTCTTTTACAAATATACACTTATAAATAGAAACATTATCAAAACTGCTGTCATCTAGGGCAGCAACTTGTGTTAAAAAAGTTATTAAAACATAATTATAGACTTAAAAAAGCTTCAAATTTACATTTTCCTTTTCATAGGCACTCTATAAACTAAAACGTGGCCTTGTTTTCACACCTGTTAGTTTAAGCATTTAAACTTGTTAAATGTTACCAGTGTTGCTTATTTTTTTAGATATAAGCAAAAGGAAAAAATAATCACCCATTAACCAGAAGCATCATTTACAGTTTTTACTTTTGCCTACTTTATACACATTTTGCTTAAAAGTGACACTGTGTAGGTGTTGAGGTCTGGTGTATGTTATCCCACTGCCTTCTTAGGGCTTAGCTCCTTCTTCCCTAGAATTCGGTGCAGGCTGGCTGACATGAAGTAGGGTTTTGCTGTAGATCCATCGTTTCTTTCCAGGTCTTCACCTGAATTTACACAGCAACAGCAGCCAGAAGAGCAAACAGCAGTACGACCACATACACACAGATACAGAAATTGAGGAAAGGAGAGAGCAAAAGACACAACATTAAAAAAAAAAAAATCTCAAACCATGCAATTTAGCTGTATTGCTGAGTTGATGGACACTACAAAATCTCTACTTTCTCAAATCAGAAGAGCTTTTACACAAAGCAGAGACACGAACACCTAGCCTTTTTTAAATGACAGCAATATATCCTTTTCATTCTCCAATTCTTTGGTTTGGCAGTAGAGGTGGAAGTTTTCTGAAACACGTGGAAGTGAAAGGAAACGCAGTACTTACAAAAGCAGAGGAAAAGCGTGTCGACACACATTGCATAGACGCTGAAGAACCCGTGTGCAACCAGATAGGAGCCAATAATGACCGTCTACAAGAAACAAAGCACAGCAGAACCCCAGAGTCAGCCTGGCCCAACGTGGCAGCACCAGAAGCCCAGGCTGCTGAGCAGATCCAGGAGGACCCAGTGGCAGCTCTGTAATTCTGCCGACGGTTGCTGCTGCTGCGGGAAGGGATCACAGGTTCAAGACGCTGTGTCCTAACACACCCAGCTCCCCAGCTGCCAAACTAGAGCCACTTCAACCCCCAAAGAGAACATACGCCAACAACCCTCTGAACTCCTTCAGGGTTATTCTCAAGAGCCACTCGTTCCGGTGACGTTCCAGAGCGCAGAGGGGCTGCACAAGGGGACCCATCACAAGCCCCTTCCATCAGAAGCTACCCACCATCAGCATCCCACCACCAGCCTCCGCTGCCGGGCAGCCCGAGCAGGGCAGCTGTGAAACGCGGTCTTGTGAAGGCACAGGGTCCCTGCAGTGCCCCTTCTGCCTGAGGGATGCGCAGGACCGGAGCGCGGCAGACCAGTCCCCACCGCCTGGACAGTGTGCCACCGAGAGGACGGCAACGGGAGCTGCCCCAGACCCTGCGTGGAGCTGCCTGAGCCCCCCAGGCTGCCCCATGTTCCGGAGATCTGATGGATGCCCTACCAGCAACGGCACCCAGTAGTAGTTCAACGTCGGCGCTTCCTGCGCAAAGACCGGTATTCTCTGCGTGAAGAAGAAGAACGCCAGGACACCTGCAAGAAGCACAGAGGGTCAGCGGTACCCACGCTGGCTCCGACCCCCTGACACCCGCAGAACGGATGAGACAATGCAAACAGACCACAGATCCGGGGCTGGCTTAAATAAGAGTTTGTAAACAGTAAATTAATCAACACTAATTATCTGCTGGATCTGTGTTCTGACAGAAGAGATATGTAAATGAATCAATTCCCATAAAGATATTGATGGGCCCAGAAAGACTTTAATGAATTGCTCTGTCTCATCATTCTACTGGGTTTAATTGCAAAATTAATAAATAATGATAAACGAGACAATGACATGAGCTAATGAAGACCATGGCGTCGATCTTTGCTAAAACAAAAAAGAGTGAGAAAAATTCTGCTGCTTTAAATTTTACTGCTTGAAGAGATACTTAAACATCGCAGAATAAAAGGAGAAATGGCAGTACTGGTGATAAGCACAACAGCAGTTTTAGAACACAGTAACACATCTACAGCACAAATCACCCAAAGAATTTATTCTTGAAGAGGATGATGACATGAATTAATTTCGTATTTCATGGCTTACATTTCAGAGAAGATGTTTCAAATCAAATTTGCTACCCCAGTTTGAAAGTCATTCTACAGTAATGAAAAAATATTTTAGATCTGTTCTTGGTACTAATTTTCAACTTTTGTTTAAAATATGATTCATTAGTAATCTTTTAAAGTGTACCTAATACAAAACATGGTTATTTGCAAAATAATGTTTTGAAACTGCTGTGACGATTTAGAAAAACCATAAGGGAATACTGCCAACTTGAATTTCTGAAAGTGCTTCATTTTAAAAAAAAATCACTTTTCCACCACAGAAAAACACTAATAATATATTTTGGTATTTACTGATAACTAAGAAAACCCTATAAGGATGTTAGAAATATTTTATTTCTTTTACTATAGCTTGTAGCTACCACAGGCTTGAATACAGCAGAGCTTCAGGCGCATCTCCAGCAGACCTGCACCAGCTCCTCTTGTACATACGCTGTCTGCTACCAGGTGAATCTCATTTGTAATTTTGTTCAGTTCTTATGAAAGGAGAACCAATTGTGTCTGACTTACTGGATGCAAATCTAGTTGGATCCAATGTGATATGATGCTTTGGCTGCAGAAGTCCTTCTGCCAGCAACAGGTGCAAGAGCAGTAAAAGCAATTGTGGAAAAGATGCTGCCAGCAACACATGGCGGGGCGGGGGGTGGGCGAGGAGGGGAGGAAAAAAACCTTAGTTCAGTCTTGCCAATCCTGGAAACACAGAACAGCTCCCCAACAGACCAATGAGAACCTCCAGCTGGATAACTAAGCATATAGGAATATGGCAGGCACACTTGTAGGCACCAGAAAATAGAACATTTGGTTTGGAAAAAAATCACCCAGCTTACCTACACCACCAGCAATGAGAATTTTCCCCAGGAATAAAAGGAAGTCTGTAACTTTGTCCAGAACCGCAACTCTGTTCAGCAAAGGACAAATTATATATAAACATCACAAACCAGACATTTGTGTTTTTTCTCCTTAAATCTACGGATAATTGACCAAACACAACCACGAAGCTGTCTTCTGCGGTTTTCACAGGCTGACAATACGTGGGCTTTGTTACAGCCGAATCCACAAGGCAAAAAAGCACCGAGCCTCTTGTGGAGCCAGGCTTTAATGCACCAATACTGCTGCAGTACGTGAAGGCTGTTTATTGCTCTTGCTGGTCAAAAACAAATCAAAACATCAAAATATTTTTATTTCAGCCTTTCTACCAGGGTCACAGACAAGCCAGCCCAGAAGGGGCAAAGTCCGCGCCACACCAAAAAGCGATGTTTGTGTAGATTGCTGGTGGTCCTATCTGGCCACATTTCATGACCCCACAGCTTGACAAATCTCCCGTTTTGAGACACCACGGCACAGCACGGAACGGGGGAGGCGTCAAAGCAGGGAGACCCTTGCAGGTGAACGAATGAAGGTAGTCAGAAAAATGGACAGTAAATCTGCAGCCCTCAGGAAAGCAGCAGCAGGGAGTTTCTGCTCAAAATCCTGCCAGCCTGTCTGATCACAAACTGCGGGTAAATAACGGGTTGGAAGATGAGCTTTGTACCATCAGCCTCTCGACAGTGCTGAAGGCTCTGGCTGTGGTAATACCCAGCAGTGACTAACACGAAAGATCCGCGTCAAGAAATATTAAACAGAACAAATCACCATTAACCTGTCAGAATTCAGAATTAGCAAAATACACAAGACAAAAAAAAATCTCCATTCCAAACAATAAAATGATAAGCCTGGCTCTTAGCTGTTGCTCTTCCTGATGGAGAGCAAATGCACAAAGGACAGCGAGACGATGTTCTGACGGGGAACGACGGCAGCTCCTCTTTCCGACTGCACATGGGGTGGACACCGATGGACTGGTATCAAAGCAGGGTAGGAGGGTGAACGCCCTCCATTCTCCCACCTCCAGTCCTCTCCTCTCCTTTCTGAAGCATTTATTCAACTTTCCTGTCTTTCAGCCTCCCTCTCTGCTCCTCTCCTCCCCATCCTCCAGTTAATAATTTAAACCACGGAACCAGTTCCACCGTGTCTCCTGCCTGGTAATTAGACTGTCTGCTCTTGCATCATCAGTTATCCTCCCATTGTGTTTTGATCTCACAGCAGTACAGGAAGAGCCAGGAGCAACGAAGAAAAGTACCGAGGAGACGAGGGGGCTGGCAGCAGCCCTGGTGGTGGGGAAAAGGGCCAGGGGGTTCCCAGCGCCCAGGGAGATGCGGGTATGTTAAAGATACTAGCTTACAAAGCACAGTACTTTGTCTTCTTTACTGCCACCCCCTGACACCCCGTAAGCTTTCTGGATAAATCAGGAGATTTCGGTCTTTTCCCTTTCCTTTTCACAGACAGGGAGGGGGCCAAAGCTCGGGAACCCTCCTTCAGCGGATGATGCGCCCCGCTCCCGTATATCCGTGCATCTCCTCCCAGGGGCTCCTTTGGCTCCCTGGAGGTACTGTTACCAGCTACTGGGTGTTTATGGATTTAAAAGAGCAATCACAACACAACTGTTAGATTATATCCCCTTTGCAGAGGCTGCTGTGCCGGACAGGCTGCTGCTACACGCCAAGGGTCTGAGGACAGAGGCAGCTCACAGTAACACTTGGAGGAAACAGGGGAGAGGAAAGAAGTGTGTCCTTAGGGTGCAAGAGCAGGAAATCCCAACCTTTTCATGAACTGGGAGATGGCCCCTTACCTCACGACATTCCGCATGAGCAGAAAGAATGCTTCCTTTGCCGAGGTGCAGAAGTTTCTACCGTATATGGCAATCTGCAAAATAATAGGAGCTGTTAAGTATTTTAAATAATCGGGATACCTCCTTGTATGCCAGAATCCTACCGCGTGCAATGTATAGTTCCCTCTAATACCTGGCCTTGAGACTCAGATGAACATAAAGCACTTCCCTCCATCACCTGCTACCTCTCATTGCCTCCCACCAGGTTGGGACAGAACATTATCCATCTTCCCCTTCCAACCGCCTGGTGATGAGCCTGCCACCCCTTGTGACCCTGCAGGCAGCAGAGTCAGTACTTAGCTTACCACGAAGAGCAAACAAGGTACTTGCTGAGGGCTTCTCCTCGCTCTGCTAGTTACCTGCACTAGATTTACAGTCAGTGGATAGGAACAGGTAGAGCAGAAGTGAGTTGCCCCTGTGGGTATCTCCTGGGACCTGACGCTGCTTTCGCTTAACAAGAAATCAGCAATACCAGCATCGAGGCCAGTGCGTTTGCATCAGCATAAAGTGCAGCAGCTAACGTTATTCAGGAACAAAAACATTTCTTCTTCCTGAAACAGTGTCCACAAGGGTACGATACACTGGAACAGCTCGCAGTGCAGTCAGTTTACCAACTGTAAACAAGACGGTTGACAAGAACACGTCTCTTCAAGATGGCATTAACTGGAAACATCAATTGCACGAGATGGGTTATAACGGACCCACTGCAGCCGCCTCCGCTGCTGCACCAGTCGCTGACACTGCTTCAGGTCAGAACATCCTAGGCTGAGATGCGTGCACGTTCATTGAGGTGAAAATCTGGAATTTCTCTTCTGGAAGCTAAGAAGGGTTATTTTAGTGTAACATCACTGCTACTGCTAGCAGAATTTGTGCTTTTGTCTTTCAGGAGGAAATACAGGCACCACATGCCTTCTGACCACCTTATTCAAATACTGCCTCTAGACAGCAGCGTCGTCAACGTGCAACATGAAACAGGCTGATAT
>NW_010128952.1:39123-44066 GCF_000699245.1 Pterocles gutturalis | reverse complement strand
CCTGCTGAAATCAGGATTTCAGTTGCTGAATCAGACGGGCAGTTAACTGGTTACGCCATCCTTTCCCACTTACTTTGAGGGGGATGGACCAGGACAGGCATGAAAAGAGGCTGAGTTTAGAAGAAGGAGAAAAAAAAAAGATCTTTTTCCCAGTAGGACCACATGTATTTCCTGAAAACTCCCATAAATCCCATTATTTGTTCAGCAGATTCTAGTACTGCTGGCTGTTGACCAACTAGTAGTGGCTAGGGTATTTTATTGTCCCAGATAGGGGAGACCACATGCAGAGACAGCACATACCATGATGTAGGCATTTCTGTTTATAAATTTTAAGAATTTTTCCAAACACCAGAAACAGCATTTGAGGCAGCAGAGTAGAAATCTAGTGAAGGAGTTCTGTCTACCTGAAAAAAAGGAAAGAGTACATCACACATAGAACTCATGAACAGTCCTCTGAATGTAGAAAGCTATTCAGAAGAAAATCTTAAATTGTGCCAAAAGCAGAAACATTATTTCTTTTCTTCTAGCTATGGACTCTCTTTCTCAACCAAATTTAGCTCACTAGCTTTCAACTAGATCAGATCCACACCCCACATGAACTCTGCATTAAGTTCCCAAGGACACAGACTCAGTTTGAGTAAATCAGCTGCAATTCACTGGCTCCAAATGGAACTACAATGGCTAAAAATAATGTGGAATTAATTTATTTTCATTGGTGAAAAAACATCTTGGGAAGGTAAGGAAGTAATTTACCAAAGGAGGTCTTAATAACCTGGAGCAGATTCATAAATCTCACCTTTCAGTTTGTGGTCCAGGTACTCCAGTATTACTCTAATAAGCTGGACAATTGCAAGAATTAAGGCTCCAAATGCCAGTGAACCCGTATGGTATCTGAAACAAAATAAATGACCGTTACGTTGCGCATATGTGTATATGTACAAATACATATGTAGGTGCATGTGTGCATATATATATAAAAATAAAATTACAACTGGAGGAAGACCCATCAGTGGGATGTCCATATGCTAATGGACCTTCATCCTGATCTGCCAGAGAGAGGGAAAGGATGGAGCCACTGGTGCTGTAGGTGTTTGTGTTGAGTGCTGTGCGTGTCTGTCTGTTGATCTGTGTGGCCAGCGGTATATATATGTGTTGTTTACATGTATTTGGGTGCATGCACCTTTTGCTTTACCTATTAAACTGTCTTCATCTCAACCCATGTGTTTCCGCACTTTCGCCTTTCTGATGCTCTCCCCATCCCACTGTGGGGAGGGAGTGAGCGAGCGGCTGGCTGGGGCTTGCTGCCTACCAGGATTAAACCACAACACTGACCCATCCTTTTCATTTGATGTTCCCTAGATGTAAAAAGAGCACTTCTTGGACACAAGGCAAGGCTCACATCCAGCTCCACAGTCTCACCGTATTGCCCGTCCAAATGAAGAGAAGAGCGGCCACAGTGGAATATCAGCTGGTTTTCGAGAGGCCCAGTAGTAAGAGGCAAAGGCACCAGCAAGGGTACACTGACCCAGAGCAATTGCAAAGTTCACCAGCCAGAGAAAGACAAAGGCGTTGGCTAACTGGAAGATGAAGATGTACTTATGGTACAGGCTTTCTCCTCCATAAAAAGCAAAAGTACACTGAGCACCCGGACACAATTTAGTCACATTGGTTGTGTTAAAAGTCTGTATAGAAAGAAAAATAAACAACACAAGGATAAGCAATGAACTCTGTGTACACAGACTCTGAAGCTCAGCAGCTTAACACAAATAACATAATTCTGGTTGATGTTTCATTAGCTTGTTCAACACTGCACTCCAACACTATGTAACCTGTTTCCATATTTAAGGATTCATATTAACATCTTGTGCAGGTGCTTAACTTTACACTGTGCAGTTAGCAAACAGAGCTGTTCACCACATGCCTGAAACCTAACTACATGGAATCTGAATTTCAGAAATCTACTTTTAAGATACATAAATACTTAAGTTTCACTAAAGAAAACCTGTTCACATTAAACAAACAAACAAAAAAAAAAAAAAAACAGAGGCCAAATCTGCAGTTTCAGTAAATCACCACAGTTGAATTGAAATCAATGGAGCTATGCCACTTTATACAAGCTGGGGATGTGGCCACAACTCCCCGTACCTATCTCAGAACATTAAAACAGGAGTAGTCTTCACATTAAATTACTTGTCCCTATTTCTGTTGTTCATTTCATGTATTTGCTCAGTTTGGGCATGAAATAAAACCAGTCAACTTCTAATCCTTTTCTTTTTTAGTGTTCAGACATCAGCAAGGTGGGGAATTGTTTGGGATGTACATAACCACAGCAGTACACTGAAATTTAAACACCTGAAAATAACACTGATGTAACAATTTATAAATATTTCTAGTTTTCAAATGATAGTCACATTCAACCCCACAGTCAAGTCAAAACAAAACCAAAAAAAAGACAAATATTTTTGGAGCTTCATAAATGTCATTGCTGTGCCAGAAGTAGCTAAGCCTCTGCTTCAAGACATGGCTGGTCCTTGGGCAAGTCTGAGGCACTGCCTTCAAAGTCTTCCATTGCCTTCTGAGGATCACAAAATAGAATCCTCATGAACTCAAGAACACCCTTCTAAATACATCTGTATCTCTGCATCTTCCTTTCTCACCCTGTAAATTAGAATTATTAATATTTACCTGCCTCACAGTACTATTTAGCAGAAAAACTAGTTTATGTCTGTAAACTGCTTTAAAAAAACTCTAAGTACTATTTTTGGATTTGGCATGAGGAATCATTACTTAAAATATGCACATTTTCTACTAGCACTGCATTTAATAGTGACTAAGAAATGGAATTAGGATAGCTCTCACTACAGGTAACTATTTGTTACACTTACCTCTGGGTCACACGTCAGGTTTGCATACTTGCACAGCGTTTGATTAGCCATCACTTTATACACGGGTTCTCCTGATGTAGCCAGAAAACTGAATAAAATGTTTTAAGGAGGAATCACAGAACTGTAGGAGAAACTGAGGATTCTGCAGCGGGTAACCACGAGCTGTAAAGAACTCGTGCAGATAACGGAAAAGCTGCTGCTGCTGTGCAGAGATGTACATGGTGGGTTCACAGACAAGACCGAACACTCATTAGGGAATAGCAGCACACTGCATCCCGGAGCTGCGATAACCCCGGACCAGAATGGGCAAGGGGAACAACCCTGCAAGCTGCCCCCGTCCCTCCTGCACAGGCACCGCTGACAAGGCAGATGGTGCAGAGCTCCTCGACAGTTCGTATTTTGGTGGAAGTGGACACAGAACGCAAGGATAAACTAACAGTGTCCTGAGCAGCTGCAACTGACCCTCTGTGCACATGGAAAAATGACATGTTTTCAAGAAGCAATCTTCCCCTTTCTGACACCTTGCCAAACCCTCACTGCTATGGGAACAGGGTGGAGGCTGTGACACCATTTAGAGAGGACTCAGGGCACCGTGTGCTCTCTCTCTCCTCTGCTTTTCTGAACCAAGCACTCCTGGAGCCCCTTATCGTTAACATGAGGCTCATGGAGCGCGCAGCACAGTAAAGGTCAGATCCTCTCTTTGCTGAGGCCCTTTGTACCCCTTGAAGTCAGCCTCATGTAGTACACAAGGCCTTGCATGATCCCCCTGCCTTGTTATTAATTTCAGTCTGGTTCTTTTAAATTAAATTAAATTTACCGTCCGATTAGTAAATCACACACAAACGAGCAGTGAGGAAGAGTGCATCAGCACAGCAAGCGCCAAGGATCAAGCAGCCCTCCTACCCCTGGCTGGGTTACGGTGAAACAGCAGAGAGTGAACTGCTCCTCCAGAGAGGCGCAGGGACGAAGGATACACGGCTGTCACAGCCCAGTAGGAAATACAGATTGCAATAAGGATGAAGGTGACGATTGGGTAGAACAGTGTAGACATTATATAGCCAATAGCCCTGTGAAAGAAACCAAACATATCAGTAAGCTACGACAACTTAGGAAACAAAATTTTTATCACTTGTCTTCTAGCATCGTCCTTTTTGCTTTGAGCTCCTTGTTGACAGTGCAGTGTTGGGATCTCAGAATACGGAAGGTTCTTGCTTCAAATGTCTCCACATCTTCACTTTGGCATTTCTGCCACTCTGCTTTTATTGCCAGCACTACAGTCAGCTCTATCCATTTGCCACGTTCAAGCCTGTCTTCCACTTTGTCCTCCATCAGTGCTCCACAGATCCAGCTCTTTCCAGGTCACAAACCCATTCCCATCACACGTCCTCGCTGGCTGCCGCAGACACCACCCTCTGCTTCCTCATCCCACTCTGCTCAGCTCCTGTGCTCTTCCCTCAGCTCCCACACACCTGAAATTGCCTCTTGGTACTTTACATTTGAGGACTCTGTTCCAGAGCTATTTCCTACAGTATTTATGGCTTGTGGCACTTGTGATGCGATTTGTTTTACAGGAGGCAGTTTCCAGAAGGTAAAAGGAGACAAATTCCAACGCTGGGGGAACGCAAGGGGACTGTCACCTGCAATCAGGCTGAGGGCAACACATCCATTTCGCTCTGAGCCTAGAGATGTAATGGTCCATGAGAGTCACACGGGAGGACACAGCCGTGTCCTCACCACCAGCGCAGTGAATGGTGGGGCTCTGAGTCACCACCAAGATCATCAACAGTCACTCCAACAGAGTAACAACTGTAAATCATTTCTAACCATGGATTTCAAGTCAATTACTAGCATTATAATTGAAATATTTTTGAAAGAGTAGTTAAAAGGTGTTGAAAAATGTAATTTGATTTCCAGTCATTAGCAGCTTATTTTTCATCTTCCTGAATACCAAGCATGGTCTGTCAGGTTTACAGTCATTACAGACAGTGTCTCATCTCACGTATCGTGCATGAGAGTAAAACCATCACCCCCAAGCGACCTTTCCATGCTGCTGGGAAA
>NW_010128952.1:0-39092 GCF_000699245.1 Pterocles gutturalis | reverse complement strand
CTTCTCAGAAGGAAGTCTATGAACTCTCTGAAATCCTTCTGCTTGTCAAGGTTGTCAACAGAAGTGTTGCGGAGTGTTAAAAGTGCTCCTGGATTTTAATGAAGAGGAATTAACGAGTAAATTTAGTGCTCCCAAAATTAATCGCTATGCTCTAATTGCACCGTAGCATAAGACAGGAGACAGAAACCTATCTGAAAGCAGAACTACACTATTTCTTAACCTCATTACAAAAATCCCAAATCCTGATTCCTGAGAACCACAATGTCAACAGAGATGGCAGAAAACTACAAGCAAGCGCACCCAGATGAACTCAGAGCTAACTCTGTGTGCCCTAACAGAGCTCCGCTCCCAACGCCTGTGAGACTGGAATCCAAGGGCCTCGTGTTTTAAATCCATTTCTCCTTTGTTAAATTCTAACTTTAAAAAAAAAAAGAACTAAGCATCGGCACTGTGTAAAACAGGAACCACTATGAACAGGGTCTACGCAGCTTTCAGGAAACACAAAATGAAGAGGTCTCCTGGCCTTCAACCCTCGTACCCTGCTCTGCTTTCTTCTTTATCCGAGCTGAAAAGAAGTCTCTTGGACCACACCATAGTGCAGTGTCTGGTCATGGAAGTCTCCTTTTCTCTCTGCAGATTTATGCACGTACACAAAAAAGTCCGATTGGAGCCAGAAGGATCCAGTCCTTCCTGAAGAGCCACAGCCAAAACAGCACCAACTCTGCACCACCAGTATGCCACCCTGAAGACAGCCCAACGATGGAGCGCGGCTGGCAGCCCCAGCCCCACACTTCCACCGGCAGCGTGGCACGCGCAGCATCTCTGCTGGTGCGCTGTCCGGCACCGAGGACACGTGGTACCACCAGCAGGACATGCCCTCGTAAAGCAGGGAGCTGAGAGATGAGAACGGTCGCACTGCAAAGAGAAAGCTCTCACAAGCACAACCTCATCAACGGAGAACTGGCACTGCTCGTACGACACGTTCGGCTCCACAAACACAGCGTTGTACTTCACCCTCAACTTTCTGCCCTTGGTAGTGCAAGATGAAGCTCAAGAAGAGCGTGCCCTAGAGGTCATTCAATAAAATGCAAAATATATTAAAATCAGACAAACATACCTACTACCTTCCTTCAACAGGGCAATAGCAATCCGGATCCGATTCCTTAAGAAGATCAGCATCAGTATGATTACGACCTCAACAAGGCAAAGTATTATCACTGTAAACAAACAAAAAAAGTTAAGATTTATCAGGAAACAACCAATACACTGACTCTGTAAATTGTTTTTTTTTTTTCTTGTATTTTACACTACTGTTCATGAACTCCATAAAGTTCCCTGCTAAAGAAATTCTCTCTTTCTCCCACTGCAGCTGCCAATATTCAATCCCATTTCATAGTTTTGTAAGTTCCAGTGTAGGAAAATTCTACATGCAGAGAGCTAGTCACAGTGTGTAGGACCCTGACATTAGCATTTATAATTTTAGAAGAAAAATGGAACACATCATTCTCAGATTAAGATAAAAATTTACTTAAATGTGACTGCAGTATTTGGCCTTAGATAACAGTTCACCCTTAACAAATTTGACTTTTCTGAAACAAGCAGGAGGCAATGAAGCACTTTTGAAATAAAGGTGATGAAATTTGCGATGGTTCCTTCTACAGTCTTAGATCAGTGTTCAAGAAAATTCAGTGACCTGAATGTAAACAGTTCTACAAAGATGTGCAGAGTTATTAATCTCATTCCTGGGTCCCTCAAAGAGGGAGAATAAATAGATTGGGAGAGAAAAATGCCCCTCCTAATGCAACTTCATCAGGACTAACTTAGTTATTGCCTTCTGCTCCCCCATGACAAAGACTGAACACCCAGGAGGAAGTGGAATGCCAACAGCACAAGCATTTGTCCCTCTCTTCACTGGTGTGATTGCATTATCTCCCCTTACAAACACACTAGCCTCCTTGCAAAAAAGCAGATTTTTGCACATTACAAAGAAAGAAAATTCTGCGTACGTCTCTGAGTGGCACACGTAGAAAAGATTTAACAAAGCAGAAACTGTGGCAAGACAGCGACTGATTCTCCTCAACACCCACTAATAGATACCAAGTTTAAGGGCACTTACTGAACGCTAACCATGTTTGCCTCAGCTGCAGGTACACTCTGAAGTCTGTCTGGAATCCAATATCGTAAACAGTGAGATCAGATCCAGGTATTCCTTTCAGATGATTGTACTCCCAGTAACAATGCCAGATGCCTTTTGAAAAACAATCAGTATAAAGTTAGTGTTTCTGAAGAATGCAAAGACCAGTTTTTAAAAAATACATTTTACCAGCCAAGTGTTTTGTCCTCAGCTTGTCAGGTAAGCAAAAACCAAAATGCATCCCTGTGAGACTAGTCAATTACAACATCAAATACGTATAGAAAAGAAATATCAGTACAAGCGAATACAGACTAAGCATGATGTGGATAGATAATTCAGGTTACCACATCTGGGGCTAAGTATCAGCACAGCTGGATTCTTAGTAAATTTTGCTGCCATTTAAGCCCTCCTCACTTAACTGTGTCTAAAACTAGGCATTAATTCTCCCAAATGTACCATTTAATTGATGTAATTACCGATTTCCCTTACCCAAACTTAAGCAATAAGGAAAAACAGCCTCAGAGGCTAGAAGATCACACCTACCATAACCTATAATTCCAATCACACCAAAGATGAAAATCCAGAAGAGCACCCCAGCCGTGAACCTCAGTAACACAAGGAAGAGCAGACTCACAACCATGGCGATGAACAGCCCACTGCAAAGACAAGAAACAGAAATACAGGGCAAACAAGTGTGAGAACCTTCACTTTCCTGCATGCCTGCTACTCCAAATGAGGGTCACTTCATCCCACATTCAGAGAATGATTTGTAAAAATGCATTTCAAAATCTTCCTCATGAATAATTCTTCACGACTGCTATCTGCTGTTGGACACAGATGGTTATAGATGATGACCTCAGAGGGCAAAGCCAGAAAGGTTTGTACACACCAGGTTCTCTGACTGGCCGAACGGCACCAGTGCAATGGCTCTTTGGTCATTTGCACCAGCTGAACAACTCATGCCTTGTTCAGGCAACGGGCTCGTCGGCAGTACAGACAGCCGACCTGGAGGAGGACCTGTGTCTGGGGAGGTTGCTGGTTTACGTCCTCCGCTAAAAATCCCTACTTGCAAAGAAACAATGTTAGTGAAGTCTAATTCTAGGAGCTTTCCTAGGAAAAATAATTTAATTTATGAGGAAAGGCAGTGACTCCTTCCAGCCATCAGAAGAGGAAATGATCTGCGCATTGCAATGCTTAGAAAGAAACCGTTCAGAGCTACAATGGGTTCCCTAGGAAAGACATCTACAGAGTGTCTTTTCTTCAACAAGTCTGTGGTAAGGAAATATTTGTTTTCACGTCACTCCCAGAAAGTGAGTCAGAAAGGAAAAAAAGACTGCAAAAGGCCTTTTACTCAGCAAGGCCTTTAAAGCAATGTGAATAAAGCAATGTGAATAACAATCCCACCCAACAAACATCCAGCTCAGGTGCTTCACAGAACGTTTCATTTCTCAGGGTAGGTGTTACATCTGAATTTTGTATTAGTATAGACTCAAAAAAATGTCAAACCTCTTCTTGCCTGTGTTCGTAACTTCTCTTCTGAATGTTCTCAGCTTTATGAGCCAGCCACCAAATATAAAAAATGGGTCAGCCTGATCATAGACAACCAAAACCAGATGTTCTGGGCAAACTAAGCCAGATGGGCAGAGAGACAAGAGAACAACATCAGCTTATTCGGTTAAACCTTTGTAAGCTGGTCTGAAGTTCTAGTCCTTTAAAGGCTTCCTAGTGTGATGATTTTCCCTTTCCAAATGGCTCGTTTGAAATTCAGAATGTATTCCTAAAAAAACAGTTGTAGTTTTGGAGCTTATGACTCTATTCTTGGAAAGAGTAAGTTACCTTTATCTAAAGTTATCTTTACATATACACAAGTAACACCAAAACTGTGCACATGGTAACAGCCATCCTCAACAGACAGGCTCCCTTAAACTGAGGCTTGACAGAAGAAGCTCTTTTGGGGTATGCTGAAAAGACTACAGCAATTCCATATTTAATTTTTAATCCAGCCTCCTTTCACCATCAGGCCTTCGTTGTCATCACTCAGACTCTGGCACGTAAGTATGTTTGTCCAGAAACAGTTTGATGTTTGCTATCGTGAAAAGCGTGAAAAAAATTCTATCTAACTACTTCAAAAGTAGCAACAAAAAAAAAGCAAAATAAAGTATAAAAGTATCATATTTGAAATGTGGAAACTGGCTTCAGTGTTTAGAATTTCTGTTCAAAAAATGGTCAGTTCTCTCTCCAGCCTATTTGTTCAGTGATCCCTCATTAGCTGAGGTAACTCCTCAACAGCAGATCCAGAGAGCTGAGCTGGCTGAGTTTCCTGCCACTGACTATTGTGAGCACAGCATCAGACTGGGAGAAAGCTGTCCTCTCACCAGAGGCTGGACACCTTTAAAAGCTGACAACTTATGTTTCTGAACTGAGTAATTCTCCACATTAAGTTTATTATCTAAAGTTTCTGCATTTGTTGTTGTGGATTTGCATTCCAGCTTGAATAATGTATGTATGCTCAACACGTGCATGTTATATAGGGTCTCGCCTGGTAAAGACTTCTGCTCCTGTTTCGATTATCAACACCCTGGCCTATCAAAACCAACAGTAATGGGCTAAGAATGCACATATACTTACATATTTGCTTCAGCAAAACAGCTACTCCTTCTGTTCCAGTGCTGCTTTTTTACTAATTGGTGATTAGCGAGTATTAATTGCAAGATACAGTTAATACCATTCAATACTTTTCTTGATGTTGCTTTTCCTGCTGCACTGGATTTATGTATTTATATTGGACTTATGGATTATAAAGGATTTAGCTATATATTGCTAGTATGAATTCAGAAATTATGTGGTTTATATATATACTAATGACACTTAGCAACTGCAATTGTTTTGAAAGCCTCTTAATTAAGATTTTTCAGTTTTGGAATTACCATGCAGGTGAGTCCTGCAACAGAAGACAGCATCTCCTGTTTTTTCTGCCTGGTGGGATATTAAGAAGCTACTCTCCATCGACTGACACTCTACGTATGTATGCTGTGCTATCCTTACCTCATGTACAGAACCATAACAACATTATTACCATGTGATGAAAGGAAATTACAGTTGCTTCTTCAGTTTAAAAGTAGGATTGGTAATAAACACATGTATGATCTATTTTTTAATTATCTGGATGCTCCACAGTGAGTCTGGGAAAATGAAAAATACCCATGACAATCTTACATTAAAATCCAATACCAAGAAATGGCATAGTCTTCAAAAATTTTCATTCCAACTGATCTTGCGTCCAGGACATTATTGATGCCACTGAGAAAAGACAAACCAAAGAAAAGGTCGCTTTGGGTAGAAAAGCAGAATTTATTTAAATAACAAATAGGCTCAGTGAAAGAATTTTAAGTATCTTTGTTAGTGACAAGAGTATATTACCATCCTCCAGCCCCAGTTCTGTAACCAAGCCAACATCAATCACCGTTACGCCAAAGTAAAAACCTTACTAGCAAGTCTTGCCTGGGTACCCCCAGCCATTTGCTACAACAGATTCTGATTCTTTTTCAGATTCCTAAATTATTTCAGAATCTCAGAATCCAACTAACAAGCATGTAAGAAGGCTAAAACCTACTTGGCAGCTTCCCTGAGATCAGTCACATTCCGTGTTTTCCCTCTTCCGTCTTTGAACGTAGTCTGATTTGCCACGGTTAGCACACCGTTCTTCGTGGAGAAGTCCGGGAAGCATCTCTTCAGAACTGTTCAAAATACCAAACAAAGGATGCAAGTTACCTTTCATGTCAAGCTCTGCTTTTATCACACGTCTTTTGTGACATATTTAAATAATTTCAGATTCACAGTCAAATGTTTTTCAACTGATTATCTAACGATATGCTGACTTTGACTAATCTTGGAAGAGACACTTTATTCAAGATTATGATTTTTATGCTGTGGGGCTTTTTGTCCAAGCTCAGGCATGGTGGGATCGTAGCTTTCAAGTGGGGATCCTCGGCGCTACCGAATAACAACAGGAGGATCTGTAGCAGCTTAAGGATTTGTAATAAACGTGGAACTTACTCTCTGTCAGTATCTGGTCAGCTTACAAAAACTGCAGCTTCTCAAATATGTTATTTCATGGTAAAAATCAAACCAGCCCCCAGGGACAGACTCAACACGACTGGTCACCAATGGTATTAGCACCCAAACCAGCACGTGTCAGTTCCTCACACGCCAGCTGAGCGGCAGTACCAGCCACTATCACCAGATATTCTTGGAGAGGAAGCAAAGGGAAAAAGACAGACACTACTGGTCAGACAGAGGGAAGAGATTATAAAAGAGAGAGAAAAGGAGAGATGTTCACATACTCATTTACATTACCCTGCTCTTTGCTGAAAAATGTCCTAGCTTTCATTCCAAAGGGAAGAATAGGTCGGTCAGTCCTACACTGCTGTACTTTATATACTCTGTGCTTTCCTTATGACATTACAATAAATACTGATGCCAGGGTTCAATATTCAGCCTAGGATATCTACCCCACCAGTTATTATAAGGAAATAATTAAAATGTCTCTTTTCCTCCCTCTGTAATCTTTGCCCCTTGTTTTAGTCTAAAATAAGATTATTTGCATATTATTTTTTGTCTTTTGGGTCAGTACATCAGTTTTCATACAAATTATTATTTTTTTTAATTTAATCCATATTTTCTCTTTTTGATAACCTGTCCCTAGTTTACATTGTGTCTGCTTTGAAGCATGGAAAAATAAACAGCGATTTCTTATCTGCATGAGCTTCTCGGTCAGTGACAGATACTCTTGGTATTACATTTCTGCAGCTGAGATGAGCTCCGACACCTGTGATTATCCACCCCAAATTACACGCTGACCATAGTGACATCATTTTTTGGTCCCTTAATTCCTCTGTACACCCTGCACAGTCAGCACTGGAACTGGAAAGCTCTGAGCTGCGCTGTGACTGGGCTCAGCTACCATCTAGACTCCAACAGCTGGCCGTACGATCCTCCCTGCTCCCGCGGCATTTTCTTGATGCCAGAGGGGTTGCTCGCTCACACGTTTCAGAAGGCACCATCTGAGCTACAAAGCTTTTGTTATCAGGAATGACTCAAGAACAAGCGCGAGCTCAGCCTGACCCCATCACATGCTGAATGTTCACGGATGGCAGTTAGAAAAGAAAAAAATCTTTACGCTTTCAAACTGTTCAAAATTGAATGGACGCCACTGTCAGATAACAGCTTCTAGTGACCTTGCTACAGAACACTTTTCAGGCTGGAGCTGTGCTTTAATGTGAACACTTACAACCTGCTAAGACGTGTGTAAGAAGGAGAACCACTCACAAGGCCTGCTTGGAATGATCATCGAAGGACAATCTTCATCACGTAGGACTTGAGCAACAGACTAAAAAGGGGAAAAACAGGAATGCTGAATACATAGCAGAACTACTACGTGGTTTTTGTTTCTCACCCAGTCTGAGAAAACGCCCCAAACTGGGCTTTGTAGCCTCCTCCCCGCCTCGACCGGTGGAGCTGCAAGATACATTCATGGTGTAAGTCAGAATCCAAACTGTCATTGTGATCTGGGAAAAGACTATTCTTCTCTCCTTTTCTAGTGACAAAAAAGAAAAGACCTGTTTAATTTGGATCAGCATCGAAGCCAGAAGTGACTGAGCAACCGTTCCTTGCCTCCCCTTCACCTTTCTCTTAGAGTAAGAATTAACACGACATAGCTGAACAGCAAGGTGTTTAAAAGATGAGAGAAATAATGCAGCACGTTTGAGAGCAAAATCAGTGACACGAAGGACAGATTAATTTTCCCAGCTAAACTGCTAAGCAGTTGTGGACGACTCAGGAGCCTCAAGAACTGGTCTGAGATACTCTGCTCTGCTGCTGTGAGTACCCAAGGACTAAAGGATACTGCTTGCCGCAGTACCGCAACTACCCGGGTAGCTGCAGATATTCCTCTAAGCAAACAGTAATCGTTTAGAGTGGAGGATTTGGCGTGCATGCAAGACCTTCACCCCGATTAAATCACTGTCAAACCACATACACAGGACAGCTCCTCGTATGGTGAAATCAGAATAATTCAAAGCTTTGATGTAGCTCAGAAAAATCATGCATATTACACATCGCTTGAAGAAAAAATGTATTCCATCACCTACTGATCCATACACACCTTGCGAGGATTGTTAAAACCAGGTTTGCAGAACTCCCTGAAGTAATTCCACTGATCTGGTCTATATCTGTAGGAAGCCTGAACATCAATGTAAGTTGCAAACCTGTCTGGGCACTTTGAGACACAAAGCTGCAAGAAAAGAAAAAAAATGAGTGAAGATATACTGCGGGTAGAGAAGGGTAAAGAAAATCAGTACAATTAAAAAGCAAGAAAAAGGGCACTCATAAAAGTTCACTGTTTTATGGAATTGCTTTCAGCAATGCTTACTGCAGTGTTTAGAAAGGGACACATGCTTTCCGTTTGATTCCCTACAAATCATTTGACAGAATACACTTTCAAAGTCTCTCCTTGTATCTGGCACATCAAGCCACTCGCTCTGTCTTCTTAGGCTCTGCACATTCTGGGAGACATGCAGAGATTTCAGTCTGTTGAAAAAAATATTTTTGTGTTTTGAACACCAGGATCTGTTGGGTCCTCCTCTGTCAGCAGCAGAACGTCAGCGTATATGAGCAAGGTGGTGCAGTAGCTAGTTTCACAATATACATAATTTCTTTCTATTACATTTATAAGGAAAACTTTATTTTAAAAAAGTCTCATGCAGATAAAATTCTTCTACCTTTCTACACCACCCCTTCGGTCAAATACATCTCCACAGACAGTTCAAGTCCAGTTAGGTGTAAATCACCCAAAGGTGACTTTTTACTGCTGACGAATGATGAATCTCTCCCAGTCACAAAGCAAGGGGGATTCAAACGCCAGGAATTAAATTCACACCAATCAAGGCACAGCCCTTACACACCAGACTTATGTGAAAAATGAAGTGAGGACTGGGGTTTGATTCCACTCAGAAGTTACAATTTAGATTTATGTGACAGAGAAGCAGCCGCCCCAGCACACAGATCTGAAGGCTCTGCTGGGCGCTGGAACGGTGCACGTGCACAGTTCTGACTCCTCACTGCTCCTACATACCCAAAGCTAGTCTGAAGTCCATCTTTTTAGCAAGTTTCAGCCTTTTCTAGACGGCTGTTCTCCGTTTCCAAAGCTGTGCTATCCATGTACCAGACAGACATCACGCACAAAACTGTTTCACCTCCAGGAGCCCTGGGAAAAGACCTTGTCCTCAGCCTGACAACAGGCAGACGCTGCAGGAGGGCCTTCCGAGATGAGTACTACAGTCCTAGGGACTGCCCACAGGCCAGGGAACAAAGAAAGAAGAGTTCTGTCCTTGCTGGGACAACAGGTGACTGGCAAGTATACGCTTCACTATAACCTCAGTTTCCCATCCGTGAATCGGGCAGTGGAATGGTGCTGCCTGTGGATCCAGTGAACTGTAACAACAGTTTGCAAATCCACAGTCTTACCTGAGAACTGAAGCTCTTCCCATGCCAGTTCTTGTTGGTTTTGTTTTTTTTTTTCTCCTGCTATTTGATGTAAATGGGACAGGAATGAAAGGCCCTGTCTGCAGTTCAAAAGAGGAATTATCACACAAACCTTTCTCATCATTTTCGCAAAGGACCAGGGAATTAACCATCTGCAGCAGCAAACATCATTCAAACACCCTCTCAGCTTTGGAGATGATGTATGTTTGAAAATAAGCAAAATAACCACGCGGCTCCCCCAGACTCTCCTTCAGCAAGTACTTCTTCACCTTCCTCGATTCCTGACCACTGCCAGTGTGGCCACAGCACCAGTCAGATCCCACACAGTGACCCCAGTATTTCTGAACGGGCTGAACTGCTCCAGTAACAGCCCTAAAGGCTGCAGGGGAACAGTGCTGGTGTCTGCATGGGGACAGGCAGGGATTACATCTCATTTGGAAAACCCTAGATGTCAATCAAAATTATTTTCTGCATGCACGGATCACTACTGCATAGCTTCTGTGACGAATTTCTGAGAAACAAATTGCTGTATTCAACTGAACAGACTTTTTTGTCAACTCTTATCTGAAATACACGATCTTGTGCATTTCTATTTATTTTTCTGACCATCACAGGCTACAGAGACTGTGCTACAGGTCATCTATAAAACAATCATATAACATTTTGAAGGATATGAACAGCAATTTTTAAGTCCAAACCAATGTATGTCTAGTTGTTAAGCACCACAACTACGAGGCAGAGAAGATGTTTTATCTCTGTATTTCACTCACCTGTGTTGTAGGGCACTGTAGGTTTATTAACACTACGGGGCTGGCACACTTCAGGATGTTAAAGTAAAACAAAATGGTCTTGTTCCTATGGAAGTGGATAAAAGACAATTAATGTTATAAATACAGGTGCTTATACATCCTACCATTCACAAGTTTGCAGCATACACCCATACTTAAATTCTGTCATTGTGAATGGTCATATTGCAAACACAAGGCAAACAAACAAATCCCAAGCAGACCCTGAATGTTCTGTGCTGAGACCCCTCTGAAATCAGAAGTATTCTGTTCTAAAGAATGCTGATTTTGAGAAGTTTTTTCCACAGCAGGGTTTTAAGCTGAAACACCCCTAGGCACCGCTCTAGGTACCTGTAGTCCTGCCTCTCAGAAGCGAGGTCTGTAAAACCCCCTGCACACACCCCGTGTCCCTTTGCTCGCGCTGAACGGTGCGTACCCACTGCACACACCCGCTGCAAAAGCTGCCTGGCTTTTGTTGATCAGAAGGTGGCACCAAAACCAACGAAAAGCTTTTCATGGTCGAAAACCAAAAGCAGCTGGCCAGGAAGCAAAACGGTAATAGCATCTGCTAATGACGCTGATGAACCTCTCTGATACACAGAAGGGACAGCGAGGGGTCTGCACCCCATAACCCACACGCTCTACAGCTTCGTGAACTTGGGACCTTGAGGCAGCGGTCACCTCAGTTTGGATCTGCTGAAAACTGGTTACCCCAGGACCGCTGGATTTAAACACCTGGGTTTTGAAGGCAGCAAACTATGCCGTTAATCCTTGCTCTGTCAGAACAGGATCAGACAGCACCAGTGAAGACGGCAGGGCAGTAGTGCCGCCCCTGCTACACAAGACTTCAGAGCACCCACGCCCGCACTGCTCAGCGTCCCGGTGGGAATTAACGGCACATGTGCCCCCCATGGCCTAAGTGCAAGAGAACGCAAATCACCTCAAATCAATAGAACAAAGCTTTGGACTGAAATGGCATCATTCTCCAATAGTTTCTTGCCAGGATTTATAATCTGTGAGCTGCTCAAAGCTGCTAACGAAATATTCTTTTTCCTTATGTCTTAGCCCACATGCTGATACTGACAGCAGAAAAGAAAGTGTGAACATACCCGTAACACAAGAAAACACAAGAGAACTGGGTCTGTGCTCTCTGTAATGACATTGTGTCACATTCCGTGATTATGGAGAGGGCAAAACGAGTCTAGCGACGACACGGAGATTAACACGTGGATTACAGGGAGCCCAGAGGGGACTCGCGGGACAACAGCAGGTACCATGGGTTCGACTGCACGGGATTCACGGGAGTTCAGACGGGTTTGTGCACGAGCTGTGAGTGTCGGCTTGGTTTTTAGCTTCTCCTTCCTCAGTGCGACTGTGGGGAAAGCTTGTTCCAAGCACAAGACTCGGAACACGGAGACTGTGACCGCCTGCCAAGGAAGAACTCTCAGACTGAGCCCTGGAGGACTCTGGCAAACCACAGTCCTGGGTCAGCCTTTCACACGGCTTCCTTTCCGGGCACCTGAAAAATCTGACAGTGGCACCAAGGCAGGCCTGACAAGCACAGCCCACACCTCCACCTCCGGGGATGAGGGACCCAACAGCCACAGACACTCTTGCTTTTCCAGTAGGTTGCACTGTGTGGGGTTTGGCTTGTATAAGAAACTCCTCAACGTAGCAAGTAAGTGCCCAAATGCAGTCTCGGTAGCTGTGTTATTCCCCAGCGATCATACATACGGAGGGACTCCTGAGAGTACAAACTGGAAATCACACTGTAAGAAACGACTAAAGGGGAGACCTGAGTAACAAAGAGAAAGAGGGAATGGGAGCAGATGATCTGATGGAGAGAAGCACCTGGCGACACGCCACACAGTGCACGGATGCTGCGTGTCCGAGCTCCCCAAACCCCTGCGCCCACGGCTTCCTACAGACCAGAGAGGGGACAAGGGAAAACTGGGGGCGAGGACAGCAGGAGCAGAGCAGGGGGGCAGTGAGGGGAACACACACAACTCTACAACTTTTTCTCCTCGTTTTCCCTCTTCAGGAAGTTGGACTCTCCAACAACTGCTGTGAAGAATCTTTGCTGGAGGGTGGAACAGGTCTTCTTACACTATCTGGTCTGTTCCCTCTGTAAAAAATGACTTGGGACGTTATGAAGTCCTAGCTCTACCTCTGTTCCACTCCCCCCTTTCTCAAACACCTTTGAACAGTGGCTTCCTCAGGTTTTTTTCCCAGAAAACTAAACGGGAAAGGAAGAAGCAGCAAAGAGCTGTTACCAAACATCAGCTTTGTTTTGCTTCCTGCATAGCATCCAGCTTCTCGACAGTGACAAGGGCATAAAGGGTGCCTAACACTTCGCTTGTAAAGGGAGAAGGTGAGGGAAAAAGCAAACTATTTTCTAAATTCTGCTTTGTAAACCACTTAGACTTCAGAGAAAACACTGATGACATCTTGCTTTCCTGAGCAGCTATTTTCATGTAGAAGTAGTCTGTTGGTACCAGCTAATTAATTTAACACTCACAATTCAAAATTTTAAAAGATTGGAAAACAGACAAGCAAATAGAGCCATCTGGATGATATCCCCAGGGAAGGTACAGTTACAGCTGCCTGGCTCCTGGACCACTCAGTCTCCTCTCTACTAGCACTGGATAAGCACCAGAAAAAAAAAAAAGAACTTTTCCTTATGGCCTCTTCTGTTATTTGGTGCATGTTGAGAAAAACTGAGAAACAGACTACAACGCTTTAGGAATGCTCTTATCCCAAGGCAGACAGAAGTACTCAATAGGTTATTAACTATCTGAACCTGGGCAGCTAGAAGCTGTGCCAAACAGTCATTTTCTGTGCAATTAGTGAGGCAATCTCTAAGTTATATTGATACTTTACCAAAAATATTCTCTGAATGATGAAAACAACTGCATCACAGTAATAATTTGGGTCTAGATTTGCACTGAGCAACTAATCTATTTCTGAATTTTATTTGGCATAAATACAGCAAGAGTGTCACTGTCTCTTCAACTTCCACAAGAACCCCTAGCAGACAGAGAGATTTGAAACCTCACATCTTAATCACAGAGCACAAGTAATAAAGGTATGTGAACGGATTTAGTACTCACTCATTGACGGTACCTTTCTGACCACAGAACTGCCCATAGCTGTCAGTTGGATAAATTACCTTCCTGGGGTCACCGTGCACCCAAGCTGCAAACAGACACACATCTTTTAGCATCTCAGTCAAGTGTACACAGCTGAAACTGTCATGAAAATGTACCATTTTAATCTCTGTTGATCACCACTGAAGAGTACTGATTTGTAGCTTTCCTAATGAAAAACTAAAACATAAACCAAACTAAACCGGACTAAGATGGGGATGAATCAGTAAGTAAGCAAACCAGTTCACCTTTTACCTTCAGGGCACATACATCTGGGTTCTATCCAAAATATGATGTAATGGACTTAATAAATTAAAAGGGGACAGAAGAGGAGCTAACTGTGTAGACAAATTTGAGCGTTCAAAGACAACCACAACGGCATTGACATTAATGGGACTGCCTGAGTGTGTGACGGAAAAACACAGGGTGTGACTGAATCTAAGGGACAACTTCTGCACTAAGCATGGAAAGAGACAAAGTCTCACCTTGTAAATGAAAACATTTCCTGACCTCTCACTTGCTAGTTGTCCTGTTTTTCAGTTATTAGGTCTGTACCTGGCAACTTACGTATTTATATGCTAGTACAAACCATTGTACTGAATGGGAAGAGAGGTTTATGTTGAACTTTCAAACTTCTTCTCTCCACTTCAAAGCAGGATTTCTTCCCCAAGCCATTCTCACCCGCACCATTACTCCCCCTGCAGATCAAGTACTCACCAGCTATCACCGCTGGCATCATTATTTCTAAGCTGCAGTGTGCAGACCCGACTAAGCCTCCTTCATGACTAGCCAATGACTAGCCTTTGAACTGTTCTGACTGTTAACTGCTGATTTGACCTAAATAATTGAAATTTCATTTAAGTATCATCTGAAAGTAGGATATAATGCCAGAATGTAGGTCCATACCACTACCCTGAGCTGACACCCTAAAATCAGGTTGCTAGAGAACTGTTAGAAAAGACCACTGATCTTCTCCCAAACATTTCCTCATGTTTGTATTATACGGAAAAGATTACAGGTATTATAAAGATTCTTCTCCCAACCTTCCCCCTCTGGCACTAGATACAGAATGTCAGGAGCCCGCTTAGCATACACTTCAGGCTTTGATCTACGCAAACCACCTTGAACTTGCTTCTCTGTAATCACCCCATTTTCCCTCGACTTTGTGACATTATATTTAGTCATTTGTGAAGCTGTAATTTTCTTCAAGGTCACTTTGGTAAGAATCACAGCATTTAACCACAATGATGTGTGCAGCAGAGACAGAACCTGTAAGATCTCAGAGCAGCAGACTGCAAATCTACGGAAACGTTCAGGACAGATGCACAGCACATCTCCAACGACCTGCACACAGCTACAGAGAACCCGTAATGCTGCCTTCCACCTGGGATGGTTTTAGGTTACCAGAATGAATTTGCTAGTTCTTTTTTAACATATTTTAGTTTTCCTGTGTTTTGGAGTTTGTAAATTAACCTGCTGCTCAGTGCTGAACACTTTCTGAACATTCAGATTAACTTCATCACAGGTTAACCACGGTGCTCCGGTGCTCAGAGAAAGCACTGGTTTATCCCCAGTGTCAAACCCCACTTATCTTCTCTTTGGTTTTTGCCCACTGACTTATTTCAGTAGCATCACTTAATAGGAAGGAGGCATCAGCTCTCCCTCAGGAATTCCTGTGGTCAGTGGATAACTCACTTATGCAACAACATTGGAAAGCAGGCAGCTCTCTGGTGACCGCAATGAGTCTGCAGGTTATGCCATGCATGGTTTCTTCCACCATGGCTCTGGCAAGAGGGAGTTTTTCTTCTACTTTAACATGACCTTGCTTTGCACACACATCAGAGCCTGGCCCCAAATGGACCAAGCTCCCACACTGACCCGGAATGATGACTGAAGACCCTTCTGGCCTTACTTGGATGATGTTAGGTGACTCTAATGCATCTGTGTTTTCCCAGCCCCAAAATCAGTTTTTGTAAATTAGTTTGGCACATTATTAAAGGGACTCATTTTTTGCATTTGACTGCATTTTTTCATTAACACCAGCAAAACAGGAAGCAGTAGAGATTAGCCCCACAATGCCAGAGTACTGACGAGAATTTAGTAGCAAGGCTTATATCTGCTTCATATAGATAATTTGGAAGTAGTCCCTACTGCCAACAACATCCCTTTCCTAAGCAGCCTGTTAAACCTGGAATTATTTTTCCCTCCTCAGAGAAACTTGGGAGAAAGGAGATAAACACTGCAAACAGCATTGGTTGGGTTTTTTTCCTGTCTCGGTCTTATTAAGGATCTTTCTGTAAGAACCATGAGACCCAGCCTGGCGTCCTTCCGCCTGCTCGGGTGGGCTAACACAGCCCGGGACAATAAAACTCGGCTCAGCAAATGGGCAGAGCAGTGCATTCTCCTCACATTCTTTTTCGTTCCAATACAAAGTCTGCTGAAATATTTCAAAAGGCTCCTGCGGTTTCCCTGGGTTTGTATCAGTCCTTGGCCTCCAGTTTAATCACTCACCTTTTGCAATGTGCTTCTCAGTCAGGAGGAATTAGCAGAGTACAAACAGGGGAACACACTGCTCACTTCTGCACAGAATCCCCATTCAGACTGTGCCCGCTTTGCCACTATCGAATCACCTAAAGCTACTCCTGCTTGGCAGTAGTTCTCCTGTGTGCCAGAGACTTCAGTCATGCTTTTAACAAAACAGTACTAAAAGAATCTGCTTTTTAAAAGTAGATTTAGCACACTCTGTGAAATCTGGGATCAGCTGCGGGGTGGATGGAGGAAGACACCTCTCAGCTAAATTCCAAAGTGAAACAATAAATAATCTATAATAAATCATAGAATCATAGAATCACAGAATCATTAAGGTTGGAAAAGACCTCAAGGATCATCAAGTCCAACCGTTGAATAATAAATTTAATAAATATTATATTATATTTAATAAATTTAAGTAAATAAATAATAATAAATGGTTGGATGTACAACATATACATTCAGCATTTAACTAACTCTGCTGCAGAGAGAGAAGGTAAACGACCGACACAAGAGAAAACACGCAGCTTCTTTCACTGCCTGTGCCAGGGCTAACTGTCAGGATTAATAAACATAATCCTCTGTCACCTTCTTTGCAAACTTAGAGCAACAGCAGTGGAAGAATCCACATGATAAATACACAGTTTTTCTGGCCGAGTCGGTAGAGAATAAGCACCTAATTCAACAGTTCTCCCTGAGCAAGAACTGGCCTGACAGAGCAGCACCATGGTTTGCACGTCGCGCAGCACTGTTGGTGACTCGCTATCAAGCGCTAAATGACGAAGAATCTACTCACATAAAATTTCAATTTTAATTTTACCATTTCCAGCATGCTCTGATGCTCATAGGGCTGCAGTCTGAGTGCCAGCACAAACACCTGGGCTCAAAAAGAAAACTAAAGAAGAGCAGAACGACATTTCCCAGTTGACCCAGCCCTCGGAGCGCGTGTGACATCCTGTGACAGCAGGGCAGCATTTTCGGGAGCACTGCAGTTATGTCAGCTGTTTTACCGACGTGGAGTCAATACACGTGGACAGTACCAAACACAGCTAACGGCTGTCACTAAATACCTGTCAGACGCACTGGCTGTTTTCTGTGCCCTACGGGCTGTGGCAGTGGGGCCAAAGGCTGGGGAGCTGACTGACAAGGAGAAAACGTGATCAGAACAATGGCATCCGGCGATACTTAAAAACGAACTGCAAATCTGTTTATACTGCCTCATCCCCTCTACTATGTATGTTTGAAAGGGCAGTCCTTCAAAAAATTATTTTGCTTCCCATAAAGGTATATTTTTAACTTTGAACGTATGGAGAAACAGACCTGCCGAACTGTTCTTACGGCTTTTAACACAAGCAATGTACTAACGTATTGACACAGGGACACATGGCACAGGATTTGTAAATCCCTGGGGATAACACTGCTGTTGTACAAGCATCCCTTGGGGCAACACAAGAAGAGTTACCACTTTGAATTAACCTGTCCTTTGGAATGTGAGGCTCTTTTCCAAGATAACTTATTTGCTGTCTTTTATGTGCACTTTTCTGAATTAAAGTAACCTTAAATTAAGCGGCTAAACGTTTGTAAAGTATTGCCCAGAGAAGCCCAGTGTCTCTGAAATAAACCTGGAGAGTTAAGTCAGTGTCATAGGGAGGAAAACTACACAGAATGTTAAATTGGCACTATTAGTTAATCTGTAAAGTTAAAAGAATGACAAGAAAGTAAATCATAGAATAAGTATTCAGTCCAGTCACTCAGCAGCCATCACTGAAGCAGAGCTAAGGAAGGCTAGTATCAAAAATAATTTAGTTTCATCTTTCCAGGAGAACAGATTACCTTTTACTCAAGACTACATCTCAGCCCCCCTGAAACACAAAACAACTCTACCCCACTGTTAGACAGACACATGGGTAGCTGAAGCCTATGTGAGTGACATGTACAATACTCAGGGCAAAATTTGACTCAGATTTTCAGTCATAGCAGTTGTGTGATGAACCTGAGGTTATTGCTTACTTCTCAAGCCAAATTAAACAGGGATCCACTGCTGTATTTACACATATTCAAGACATTGTGGAAATATACTTTTTCCCCCCCAATAATAAGTCATAAGGCATAATACATGACTAAGGATTGATTTATAATTATTTTCTCTCAATGTGAACTTCTTTGACTCTCATGTATTTTGTACAGGTCTGGAACTGTACCAAATCTGATCTCATGTTTTACTTAGATATAAATCAGAGTAAAAAGAATAGGTGAAGCACAGCACAAGGAGAGATGAAAAGCAGGGACCATGTAGATCTGGATTTGCAGCTGAACTAAATGTTTCTGGATTGAAAATTGAAATCCTCTCTAAGTTCTAACCAGTATTTCACAGGGTGTGCAAGAGAAGGCTGTTCAGACGCCTTGTGTCCAGCAGGAAACCACCGCATGTGCAGAGCAGGGAATACGACCAATTCCCCGCCTCACATCCCAGTAACGACACTGCCTGAGGTTACAGACCTGAAGAAGCGAGGACCTGGCCGGTCCTCTATCTACTGCTGCAACTTCTTGCACATGGGGTTCTTTGGAAACTGCACACACAAAGCTGACATAAAGTTCTAGCCAAAAAATTAAGGAGATTTATGTGGTGCTGGAAAGAGAGCCAAGATCTGGCAGCACAGGAATACTGTACAGCTAGAAACTGCCCCTGCTTCCTGCACTGCTCACATAGGTTCTTCCAGTAATATTTTTCAGAACAAGAAGTCTCTTAAAACCAAAGTGTTTAGCTTTTGCTGTCAGATTAATGACAAAGTGAATTTTTTCCACCACAGTTGCTTTATGACAGCAAAATTATAAAATCCTGTAATTTTTACTTGAACACACTGATTTTGAGTTTTTTATCACACGGTTTTGAACTTCTCCCTAACTACGACAGACACTAAGTGTTAGTTCATTATTCGCTTCTAGACAAGGCATTGCTTATTGGCTGGGAAGCTTTACACAGATGTAAGCAAAAGGGTCATAAAATTCTAAAATTGGCAAAGTTGCTTGCCCTGTACATGAGAAAGCACCACCATACCTGCACTTACTTACCCACAACTCCCAAAGCAATGTAACCCAGAATGACAGCTATGAAGATCACACAGCAAATAACGTCTGTACAGTGCCTGGGGACAGAAATAAACACTTTTTTAAAAAAGGTGTTGAACACGACCCTTTGAAAGCACTGAGTGTCACAGGGCATTCTAACATCTGAATGTTTGAGCTGTAAGGTCCTCCTTCCGCAGCAGGACTAGCAAATAGATGTGTGTGCCTTCTGCACTGCAGACAGCAATACGAGCACACTGAGGAACAGGTCTAAATATTCTGAAAACAGATAATACCTTACAACATCACTGAACCCATGAGAGCACCCATGGCGTAAGCTGCTACCGGACACCTGCCTCAGCATGTCCCTAAAGCTGGCATCAAATATTGCAAGCAATGGGATGAAAGGAAGAGTCAGCACAACTTACCTGTACTATAAACAGCTTATGAATGGAAAAATAACAGCGTGAAATTAAAAAAAGCCTATATGCAACTGCCCATGGTCTATGCACAAAATTCTGACTGAGCTGCTGGACCTCATTTAATGCAACCAAAATAAGCGCTACAGAGGACAAAAACCCCCAGCGTGCAGTGGAGAGCCCTACGTTCTTCAACAGACAAGCAACCCAAACCCTGCACTCTCCAGTCTGAAAGCTGAGCCAGTGAGTAACCTGTGAGTATTCCATTAAGTCACTGTCTTACTGCTCTGCCTACGAAGCCATGCAGGCAGGGGAGCGATGTGCACCACTTGACCGATTTTCCTCCCATGTCCGACCTTGACCAGAGCAGTCCCAGGCGGGTAACGAACATGCAGCACAATGCTCCCCAGTGAGCAGGGGGTCGGTGCACGCTCGTGGGGAGCTGTTCTCTCCTTCACAAGCCCTTGTTTCTGGAGATGTGTGGAAGCAGAACAGGGACCATCCCTCAGGCCTTTGCCAGTCTCACGGTTAGGAGACATCTGCACAGCCAGCACATGTAATTAACAAAGGAGTGAACGACTCACTAAGGGGTGTGCTGCCCAGAGCCTCCTTATCTGAAGGATTTCAGTCGCTGCTATTTACCCCATCCTGCTTATCTGGCAGCGCTTCGATAACCTGCAGGCGCACGAGCTGTACCCGCCCGTTTGGGCAGGTCCACCCCACGTCCACGGTGCTGCCAGTGCTGATCAGGGCTGTCCCCATGCCTGGAGTAACACACTACTGCTGTTCTCACCTGACCCACACCCTGTTCCACTTTTCCATGGCACAGGAGCAAGCAATAATCACCCTGGGAAAGTTAACGCGTGCTTCAAGGTAAAGGACCGCCTTCACCAAATGAGCAATGGTGTTCATCTCTGCTGCCAGTCCGTGCAAGGAGCCACGGATACCAGGTGAATCTCGCCAGCAAAAGAAATCTTAGAATCCAAACTCCAGCTGACACATCCTTTTTCACATCTACCATTCCTTCTGTTTTCCAATCTATGTTTCATACAATCCCAAAAGGGTTTGGGTGGGAAGGGACCTCAGAGCCCACCCAGTGCCACCCCCTGCCATGGGCAGGGACACTTCCCACTAGCCCAGGTTGCCCAAAGCCTCATCCAGCCTGGCCTTGAACCCCTCCAGGGATGGGGCATCCACAGCTGCTCTGGGCAACCTGGGCCACTGCCTCACCCCCCACATAGGACATTTCTTCTCAAGATCTCATCCCCTCTTTCAGCTTCAAACCTCTTACAGAGGACTGTTACTCTTCAGCATAAAGGAGATAAAGGTGGTAGACAATTTAAACAGTTGGAGAACTTGAAAAGTGTTTCCAGGTGTGGAAAAGGAATGAAAAACACTTCTTTAGAGAGACACAGTTTTAACATCTCACTGAAATAAATGTGTAGTGAGGCCAAGGTGGTACCGGATTCAAGGTCAACATGACAGTAATCCAAGAAAGGACAACTGCGTAAAGTAAAAGCAGCGATGCTAAAACATGTTGGTCATTCTCCCAGCCTCTGCTCAGAAGCAGTTCTGACACTGTTCAAGCTCGGCTCTCTCCCCATCAGAGCCGTTTTTAAGAGGTACAATATTTAATTCAAGAGGTCTCGGGAGAAATATGGCACCATAAATACTTTAATTACAACTCCTGTAGTCTCAAAAACCTCCAATTCTCACAGGTCTCATTTTATGATACCTAAATGCAATTAAAGGTTACACCCATTTGAGCTAAGCCTTCCTTTCAATGTGTTGCAGAGCCACCACGAACAAGGACCATCAACACCTCACCAGAACGCAGGATTTTCTGTTCTCTGTAATGTACAAACTTCTGTACAGCACCCAGTAAAACTCACTGTTGCCAAGTATTGCTGTAATATAAATATTTAAAAATATGTAAGAAGCAAATAAATCCTCTTTTGGGTGGCTTCAGAAAATTCTGAAACAGTTCACACAGACTAATTGTTGTTCATACAATATAACTGCTTATTTTACTAGATCCTATGGGTGAAACCCTGTTAGCTCCATTTCACACCACGGTTAGCTCAAGTAGCTTACTTCCAGTGAGACTATAATATTGCCCCACAAATACACGGCTCCACAGGAGACGAAAAAAAAGGTAAAACATCTTAAATGAATAAGTTAAAATAACTCTATCAAGATTCAAGGTTATACTGTGAAGATTCTGGGAGTTTCCAAAGTTGCAGGAACTGGAACGATGGGAATTGCCTCTTCCTGAACAGGAGACATTGGAAGCCCATGCTTGTTACTGAAACCTAATCAGAAATTATCCAGCCATGCTTTGACTGAGAACAGATTTGATTTGAATTTTTTCAAACTAAGGTGGTGATCTGTTATGGTAAATCTGCTCTTTCAGTTTGTTTCAGGCTAACGAGGTAGAGCAAAATCACTCAGGAGATTGAACTGTTACACTGCACCCTAAGGAAGATGGATTAATGGAAACACGATGACGAGAACAGGAACTGAGAACACTGCTTATCATACCAGATCTGTCATCTTTCCTACAAATAGCGCTACTGTGCTTTTATAGAATAATTATGCATAAACATTCAAAGATTAATGAGAAAAAGCACTTTACATTTCTCATGGCACAGATGACAAAAGCATTGGAAATCTTGATGAGTTTTGGTGCTTTTTTGATAACCAAGTTCCATCATTTGAACCAGAACACAGGGAGTCTATGCATTTGAACACAGGAGTTTCCATAGACATAAACTGCTGATAAAACCATCAGATCCGTCATTTTCAGGTGACATAATTAAAGACCTTCATTTGGTTAAGTGCACAGTTCAGGCTCCCACAGCACATTTCAGTGCTTAGTGCTGTCATTCAGCTCAATTTATGGAGCCTGATTGCTTCCCACCATCTCTCGGAAACACAGCAGCTTCCTGGCCTCTCTCTGTGTCACACGTGGCAGCACATGGGTAGTACAAGGACAGTAAATGCTCGCTGAGAACTTATTTTCTATGTTACGCTTACATCTGGAACAACACTGACAAATTGCCCACGGTTTCTCAGATGCTTTTCGAGCAATTTCACTCTACTTGTAAACTACTGAACCTTCTAAGAGGCAACAGACACGCCATCGTCTGCAGCGCTGTCAAACGAAGCCAAGCCACGGCGTTCTGGCAGGAGGCTTTCTGACAGAGGTGTTTCAGAACGACCTTTGGGTTAAACACAACCCATTCCCCCAACGCGTGTTTCCACTGCACAAGGATGTTTCTGCAGAGCACAGAGGCAGGCAGTCCTGAACGGTGCAGAGTGACCATGGAAAACACCAAAAGGACTGCAGCGTGTAGTCATCCCAACAAAAGACATCTCCATAGCATCATTCTGGATTTTCATGAGTTGGCTGGCTCAGAGTCAATCACAACAGCCACTGCATTTTAAACGCAGGCCGTGCTCGAGAGCACTAAATAAATCCCCTGATGAGGTGACTAGGGGAGCAGGAAAACCAGCTGCAAAGCGAAGACCAGAGCATGCCAGGGCTGCAGTCCCGCACTGTACGGAAACATGACAGACTGCATCCCACAGCTGTGGCACCCCAGGACACCACAAAGGGTCCCACTTACACCTGCACGAGGTAAGACAGAAGGCACTAGAAAATGTGAGGCATACGGAACTGGCATTCAAATCGGAAGAACTTAAAGAGCACACAGTTAAATACTCCCCAGTAATCATCAAGGGTGGTAAGGATTGTCTCCTGGATTTAAAAGAATCGCAGGATCAAATTCACAAGTTTCGTTAACAATTTTTTTTTCATCCCCAAAGATACCAAACCAAAATAATCAAACAGAATGAGTTAAGATATTTACCTGTTATGAATAGGTCCTCTGAACTTTGGGTCAAATTTCCTTGGTTCACCTGCATTCAAAATAAAACAGTATAAAAATATGTCCTTATTTAAAATAAAATCTGTACTGAGAAAGCTTCTTGACAGGGGCAATCTGAGCTTCCAGCATGTCTCCATTAAGCAGGATGGTTTTATAATGCAACTAGGTGGGGAAGATATAACGTGTTTCCACAAGTGTCCTCCTTTCCATAAGAAGATCATTACTAACAGTGTCCATCACTGTGAATAGCTCCAGTTTTGTTATTTCTGTCATACCTGTGTGCTTCTGAAATGGAACAAAGAAAACGCACCTCAAAAGACACACGTATTTATGGACCGCATTCAGGTGCAGCAGGTGAACCCCACAATACTGCGACAATGAAAACCAATATCCACCAATTGAAAGCAGGAAAATAAAAACAGACAAAGCATGCCAGAAAACGAGCTCCGATTCAAGTGTAAGCCTTCCTCTCCATCAGGCAAGCAGAGGGATGCTGTGAGATAGTGACAGTCACTAACATCACTAAAACCATCGCAGTGCTGCAAACTTGTTCCAGGACCTGCTCGTCCCTGCCCGCAGCCAGCGTGCCCGTCACCACACCGTGCCCCAGCGCCGCCCAAACGCTCCTCCACTGGCACTTCGCTCAGGATAGAAATCCAGAACAGAATACAGCAGCTCACACCGGAAAAGGTAACTGTACTGAAAGGTAAAAATACACTGAAACTTACCCACAAAAGCAGCCTAGCACCACTGGAATATTCCTTACCAAAACACACGACGCAGCAACTGTGACCGTAGTTCCACGGATCAGCAGAGGGAAGAAGAATGCTGTTTGCTGCATTCTCACTTCTCCAAACCAGATACCAAAGTCCTACTTAATTACTGCCAGTCTTTAAAAATCGAAAAGATTCTTTGATGGTGAGGTGGAAATTATTTGTTATTTACGCAGCTTCTGGTAAAAGCAAAGTACTTCCTTATCTATAAAAGCCCAAACGTACTTAGAATGCAAATTTCAAGCTCTGGGAGTTTGGTAAGCATAAGGAAGAAAGCAGTGGTGTGGGATACCCGCTGTCATTTTTCTACTGGGATTAATAACTGAGAAAACATTCACTCTTTGCAGATGAGAGATCTGTTTCTCAGGCTACTTTACAATAAGAAATGTTTGTACATTGACTTATAACGTCATTACCATAAATATTTCACAAGATATTCTATTTACCAATTCTGACTCCAAACAGCACATGAATTTAATTGTTGCACTTCATTACTGTAATGATTTTTAAACAAACAAATCTAAATTCCTTATCTAAAATAAAAATTAACTGTATATATATGAAGTTTAGCATTGATCTGCAATTTAAATAGACTTGCAAATGTCACGCTGGAAAAAAATTAGGATATTGCTAATAATTAAACAAATTATAGAAAACCATTTGGGGCTGGATCCAAGCCCATTAAAGTCAATTGAAATAACCCAGTTGAAAGAAATGAGATTTAGATCAGGAGTCTATGCATTTTCATAAGAAAGCAGGTAAATTGCCATGTTTTCCATAGTAGTTTTCTTCATCCCCATCCATGTTACTGTGCCTGGATCACCTCAGCAGGCTGTGTGTGTTGCTAGCACACTTTCCCCAGCAAGCACAGATACACAAAAATACTATTCAAATAGATTTTAAAATAAAGCTGAGTGCCAGGGACTCCTCCAATCAGGATGGAAGCTCGCACCGTAGGCAGGCCGTTGTGCGACAGGAGGATATCGCTCCCTGCCTTGCCCACCTATTCCACGCAGCCTGTTAGCAGGAACGACTCTTATCAGCTTGTATGAGCCTACCCTGTGCAAGCAGAAAGGGAAACGTCCACACCTCAGTACCATTTGTACAATAATCTTATGGAAGTCAATACAACCGAAAAAATTACTGATGATTTGCTAACTGAAAATAAGGTATCGCTTGTCAGTAATCACTGTGCTTTCGCAGCCTGTGAGAAAATAGCCTCTGCTGTCACAGCTGGCCAAATCTTCCTCCCTCTGTACACGTGACTGAGTCCAAAGTACAAGTCTTGCAAGTAGGAAAAACACGATTTACTCTGACACGTTTACATCTGAAATGTAAACTGTTTGCTGCGTATCAAATTTTCATTCTTGTCAAGTCGAACATTCATCTGTAGAAGAAGTCATAATTTACCAAACTATTTTCCAAATAAAAGTATATTTCATATTTCTGCATAGCACAAAAGTGCAAAACAGAAGAGTTGGCACTAGAAAGTCTTAGCATTGTTAGTCTGGATCCTGTAATGCCTATATATTGAAAAGACGTACAAGGCATTGTAGTTAGTGCGTGAATCTGAAAGCCTGAATCCATTAAAAAAAAAAAAAAAAGAAGCGAGCAACCTCTCCTTTTATCCACAAAGGAACAGAATCCCCATGTGGTGCTCCTGACCAGTGATAAAAACACCAACTGCAGAATGCTGCAATGAGAAACACATGCACTTGTACATGCGTTCCTACACTGATGGGGCAGATGCATGCAGGAACAACAAAAATAATGTTCCTAAGTCAACCGTGTCACTGGGCTGTAGCACAGAGTGATAAAGAAGAATGATCTCATATTATAGTTCAGCATCGACTGCACTGTTACACTTAACTAGCTCCCAAGACTTCCTGCGATCCTTAGGCAAATACAAAAAAAGCAAAGCGGAGCAGCCAAGTGACGGTGACTCGACTGTGCTCCCACGCAAGCTCGTGCCCGTCACAGTCTGCTCGGGTAAATCTCGCTCGTGTGCAGCACCAGAAGGGCTGAACACCCAGCGCCAAACAGCCGCACACCAACTCACGTGGCCCTTGGCCAGCACTGCATTACCCAGCTCTAATGAAATGATATTTCTGCTGCAATAAGCACCAGTTCCTGCAGGTTTTTCCTCGGTGTTTGCTCAACACTCACATAAGCCTGTGGCTAGAGCAGGTGCAGCTTTTCAAGAGAACAGCATTTTTATCAGAAAGGTGTTGGAACAGTCCGTGCATGTGCTGCTTCCCTCTGCTGGAGTGCACAGGCATGTTCAAGGGACTCAAAGTGCTCCCATACCTTGCCCCAGCAACAGCAACGCCTCCTTAAGAGCAAGCGCCAACAACCTCCTAGCTCGATGCCCAAAGATACAAGTGCACAAGCCAACCAGTCAGGCTCCTAATAAATGTTCAGGATATATTAGGACTGAATGAGATTCATCCCAGTTGATGTTTCTATAAAAATCATCTGAAGATTTTTATGCTTCTGCCTTCTATTTTGGGTAGGAATAGGGAAAAACAAAATAACACAAGTTCTTGCACAATTCATATATCCCTTTCAGAAGCAGAAACCTCTTGAACATATATGAAAGCCTGATCTTTGCAAGCTTTCCAGTTTAAGCTTCGAAAGAATCCAAATAGATGTTTCAGATTTACTACTATTAAGTAGCAGTCAATTCCATGTTACTCAAAGATTTTTTTTAGGCAATCTGAAGCTACATTGTAAGTCACATGTAACGTTGCCTATACAGAAACAGCCGAATGGTCCCAGCAATATAAAACAATACATTAGTACTGCAGGACACAACATGCAGAAGCAGTCTATTATGTCAAAAGGTTGACATTAGTATAAAAACAGTTCTTCCATTAAGTCTTGTACCTGGTTTACAACCATACAGGTTTTTTCCTCCTCTTTGAAAAATTTAGGTATAACTTGTTTATGAGATCATTCTGGTACACATATAAATTTCAGTTATAATAAAAGCACACTTAAAATTCCTCTCTTGTGTAATAAATCATACTAAACAGTAGCCTTCTTTGAAATATCTTTTATCATTACAGTATGAGTCTTTCTGTTCATTGCTCCTTCAGCCAGAAAAGTGAATGAGGGCATGATTACAACTCACCCACAATTCTATTTTTAAATCCCAAAGAAGACAAACTTTTCTGACTTTGGCTTGTGGGTTGGTTTTTTTTTTTATTTCCTATTAGTCATTCATGCAGACAGATTATTTTTTTTAATAGAAGAATTACATGTGTTAATCTTTTAAAAGTTGAGAATTCAAGATAAAAGTCTCAGTGAATGGATGCCATACATTGAAATGAGAGTTAGCAATATCACCGCATTAACCAATTGCACTAGAGTTTTCACGTCTAGATCCGACATTAAACCACAGGCTAGATGATGTATGTCATGTTGGAAACCTTGCGTGGCAGGAGAGATCCCCTCGGTTGTTTCTTCGTGTGCCCACACATGCATATGAGCTCTGGTACCTTGAGCATTACATATTAATAAAGTAAATAACCAAACACTAAGTAAAATATTTGCATTTGAAACATTAATTTAGGTTGAACAAAATGGTACAAGCAGAAGCTATTGGGGACAACAAAATAACTTAAGAAATTGCAACATTAGGTCACCAAAGTCAGGGGTAAAGAGGGACTGTGGGTTCTTACAGTGGAATCCACAGCTCCGTGTCACTTCAGCCATCTAACAATAGAAGTCTATCAAAACAGGACCATGGCATCACGCACACTGAGGCAGGGAACGATTAACTTGCCAGTAGAAAAATACTGAATAAAGAAATGCATCTTCAGCTCAGTTCTCTACAGATATCTAATTCTGGGCAAAATTCACACCCTGCAACCCTCCCTGGAGTTTCTATAAAAAACCAAACACGGCATTCTTTCCCTGGAAACACAGATGTCAGAAGAGATGATGCTGCCTGTCTCCCACTAAACAAACAGACTGCTCCAACTCAGGATGCAAGAGATCTAAGCTCAGACCCACGTCGCAGAGCAGTAGGCTGGAAGCATTTCCTTAGGTGTGAACAGAAAGGTTCTGCAGGAAGAGCTACTGCCAGCAAGAACACAACCACCTAGACCTGCGGGTAGCTCACAGTGGATCCACCAAGAATCCCGTCCCTATTCCAATATTTAATGTGTATTGTACAGCCAGACCAGTAAGTTCTTTCTTTCAAATAAGAAAAAATATTTTTTCCTTCCTTTAAATGTTTTAACCAAAAATTTCTTATTAACCTAATATACAGAAGTTAGTCTCTTTCTGCCAGATGCCAAAAGTATTCTTATCATTCATCTCACTAGAAACTCCAGAATGCAAAGCTTCAGAAAGATCTAACTGGTGGCTCGGATTGCACTGGAATTCATATACAAAAATGTCACGTGGAGGAAACAAAAGATGGATTATTCTGGACTTTCATCATCTGCTTGCCACTATTTTATTTGTACAAATGTATTCAATAACTCTGAAACCAAGGGGACAGTCAGACCCACAACCTTCTAAACAAACCAGTGTCTAATTCACAAAAGCCATTGGAACTGCAGGACTCGGAGCCTTAACAGCGACGCACAGTTCTGAAGATCTGTCCTCTACACACCAGCCCCTTTCTAATGGCAGCTGACCTAGGCTAGGAATGGCCAGTGGTTGCCTGGTTTTGGCTAGCTGAATTTGTCTAGTGAGCTAACATTCTGAATAAAAATCAGACACTAAAAATCCTAATGTAACATGTTGTTAAAATGTCCAACGTGAAATGTCTATAGCTATCATGTGTCTCATGCTCCGTAATTCCAAATGTTACCTAACGCTCAGTTTTTCAGTCGTGATTACTTATCCAGTTCTCAGAAGGCAAAACAGCAAGGTAAGGTCTATCCTTTCCTCTTTTTTTTCCTTCTTCTTCTTTTTTTTTTTTAACATTTTACAACGCAGCTTGTGTCTTGCAGATAACATTCCAGATGTCCAAATTTTGTGGACAGTTCCCTCAGTTTTATCTCCCTTTTTTGGCTCTTCGTGTCTCGGTGAAGTACACGTGTACTGCTCTTCCATTCCAGCAGCCCCCGGCAATGTGCCTGCTGAGCACGTTCAGCAACTGCTGACTTCACTTTTACAACTACAACCCCACTTCTAGAGGTATTCCTGTAGGCGAACATAGGAATTTGAAAATAATCTTCTGGTTTTTTGGACAACAACAACAAAAACCCCATCGCTATTACTACAAACTAAAGGAGCCTGATGCTGCCATCAAAGGGAAGCATGAAATAAGCAAGACGCCCTTCGGCTCTAGAACAAATTGAAATTCATTGCTAAGGGGAAATTAGACTATTAATACTCCTCTGCAATACATTTTTAGGACTAACAAAATCTATTCCACTAAATATTTAGCGCTCTAGTGGACTCTGACCTTTGATAATGACTATAATTTTCTGTTGAGACAGAGGCTCAGTCCCATGTGATTAACCACAGGAAAATGGAGACAATCCACAGATTTTCACAGATGTTCCCTTCAGAACAAAGATCAAACAGTGATTTACAAGTGGGTCTTACTGCCTATTGTTTTTTATACTAGCAAGTATCCACTAGAAAACAACTATTATACTCTATACGGTACCTTCAAGCTACAACTTATTTAACAAAGTAAAAATTTCTTTTAGAAAAATTACAAAATTTATTTTTCAGGTGCCAGGGACAGGCCCAGCCGCGAGGTCCTGCCCTGCCAGCCGACCCACGGGCTCGCTGCCCGGCTCCCCAGGGCAAACTGTGCCCAACAGCAGGAGGATTACATAAACAGGGACTGAATAATTTTTCTCAAAGAACAACATAGCAGAAATTCAAGCGTATTTGACATTAGTAAAACATTTACTCTTAAAAAAATACCCTCCGCAGTGATTGGAAGGGTTGTTTTACCCAAACACTGCTGTAATACCAATAGATTGTGTATGCAGAGCAATATCTGGTGAATTACACAGCATTAGGCTGGACAATTGAACATATCACAGGTATGTTGACAGTTTAAAGCATTTCCAAAAGCTAGGAAATGTTTTATTTTCCTTTCACAAAGGGCATTTGTTGAACCGTGCCCACACAATTTCATGTGAAAGTCTAACTGCCCAACTCCGTGACCAATTTTTGCACCTGGTTACTAGTCTCTGGTACGGTATTTGAACACAGAAATAACTGGTTATGCTTCAGACTGATCACAATGTTAGGCAAACAATAGATTTGTCCAGAAAAAGCCTCATCATTAGACACTTGCTAATTCACTGACTAATCTCTGTGTAGATACAGACACCTTGTAGGGATATTATTTGGAAAAAAAAAAAAAAAAGAAGAAAGAATGATATAAAGAAAACTATTCAGATGGAGATTTGATGACTCATGACTATTGCTGCTTTAACAGAGGTTAAAATGTGTGTCTATATAACACTGTGCATAAGACGCATTATTATGAATGCCTGCCTTTCTGAAAGCAGCCTATGTACAGCACAGCATAATGAACAAAGCACCAGCTCTCCGTGGCTGGTTTTGAACCATTAGATACGCAGTTACAAGTGGAGTTTGTAAGATTATGTTAATTAGATCCAGTATTTTAATAGGCAGCCACATTTTCATTTACTTTGCCTTCATTTCTGAGACTACAGCCATTTACTGCAGCATGCCCTCTGCGGTCCTGCTGGTCTTAACAATGTCTCTGTGTATGTGACACTGAAAATATTCACAAAACGGTAACACAGGCAGATTTAGTTTAAGAATCTATTTGAGCAAATAAATCCCTTATAGTTGCTTAGAAATGGTCAGCAGTGACCCTTTGTTCCAAGTTTTTTCCGCTTGTTAATAAAAAAGACTTCCACTATGTTCTCTATTTCGTCTTCATAAAAAATCCTCTGGAATCAAAAGCTTGAGCTTAAACGAAGCCAAATGTGTTCTTAGACAAAAGAAGGGGGCTGTGACTACTGACATTTTCTGTCCCTACAGACCCCTAAAGGCACATGTTATGCCAAGTTGGTCTGCATCCACTGAGACAGGTTCTACTCCTAGGTAGCAAGACTATTAATAATAAAGTAATCCAACATTAGCTAAAGGTTTTCGTTCCTAAATCAGCATTTCCAACATACACAACTAATGAGATATTGTTACACTGGCGCGGAAAATAATGTCTCCATGCATCTAATTATCAGGTGCTACAACAAAAAAAATACTGTTTGAATGGTGATCTGAAAATCATTTTAATTATTTTGAATGTAAGAGGATTAAGTCTGAAAAACCTTACATTAGCTAGATGTCTGAAAAAACTGATACTTGGTGACTCTTTGTACACAGGCTGACTTGCAGCGATGTTCCCCAGACATGTGTCCCCAATCCTTTGCGCAGAGCACTGTTTATGATAAGAAAAGCTTTTCTATGAATCAGCCTGTTCTGCAGAAGCAGGTCAAGCCACTTTGTAAAGCACACAGAGCTGGCTCAGGTTCCCCGCTCCATTTCAACAGCAAAATGCACGAGGTGCCCAGGGTACGACTCAGGCTGTAATAACTGGTTTGCAGATCTCCCAGTTTGTGATGCAACCAGGAAGACGTTCTCTATTGCTGTTGGTATTATCCATTTGGAACCAAAACAGCTGAAGAACATAATCCTGGATGTAAATTCATGGACACAATGGCATAGATAATGGTCCCGATGCTCAGTCTACACTGAAATGATTACAGGAGTCAAACCCTTACATGACAATCACGAGATGTGGATTACCCGTGAGGTGTGTGCAGTTAGTGAAGAGGTGATCACAGAAGATTAAACCTGTGGGAACATTTCCACAATGCTCTCCACAGCCTAAAGAACATGCTGTTCAAAACAAAGGCTACTCAACGCTAACCCAGCGCAGCGTCCGCTGCCATCCCAGGAATGCTGGCGTGGGCCTGAGCAGCGTCTTGGGAAGAGAATGTACAGGATCCAAGCGCTGGGCAGTCTGTCCAATGTAAATGCTGGTTCAGGTCTCTCTTACAGGCTCTGCAGCAACTCCAGACCACTACTCACAGCTCATACACAAATGACATGAAGAGTGTATTCCAGCTCCCGGCTGGGAGAAAAAAAAAAATCACAGCCCACTGTGGATGTGAATATTTAACATGAACGTTTAACATATGAACATTGACACACTGACAAGTAACTTGTGTAGAAGAAACAACTCAAAGACAATTCAAAACCACACCAAAGTAGGAGTAAAATATGATTTGGGGAGATTCTCTGAATACTTATTAATCTTAGCAACACTGAGAAAGTTTTCTTAAAAGAGCTGCAGAAACATAAGACAGAAGCCATAAAAATAAGACTTGTTTTACTCTGCCGAAAGATCAGAAAATTCCTTCCCAGCCTCAGAAGTGAACCCTGCCCCACCTCCTTACCAACTAGTCACAGAGAAAAGAGTGTTTTACAGTCCCCAGCTCAGCTTCATGCACTGCAGATGTCCCTTAAGAACAACACTAAGCAATAAAATCATAATGGATATAAGAACTTGCTGACTGGAACTTCTGGTACTATGTTCTCAGCTTAAAATGCTTAATATTAGGCCCAGTTGCCTAAAAGCTAGTCTCTAGTTTAATTTGCAACATATTGCCATAAATTGATATCTTATATTTGGTAATTATTAATAATTGTTTAAATTATAACTGGAAACTAGAGTTCCTGCTCTATAAAAGACTATTAGGACAAAGTTGTGAAAAGCTGTTTTTTTCTGTGAAAACTGTGAAATCCTAGGAATTAAAAGTAAAGTGAATCCTGAAAATTGAGCCTTTAGCATTACATTTTTGTTGCTGAATCCACCGCAATGCTTTTTTCTAATAGAGGTATCTGGCACTGAAAAGTGAAGTCAATAAATATTATAATAACAGTAAACAATAGCTAATACATTATTGTTGTTGTTGTTGTTATATGTCCCAATAAAAACTGTGGCAGACGTTAACACCCAGGTCACTGCAGTGGTGTAACCCCGGTCACTCAGTGCCGGTGCGGTTCTCCCCATCCTGGGTCAATCACCAGTGCAGGGAGAGACAGGAACGAGCTGTGAACCGAAGCCTCACTCATCCCTGGGTCCTGCTCCCCACTGCAGTGGTGGACCAGAGCGCTGAGCATCCCTCAGTGTACCTGGCTCCCCCTCGGACAATGATGATGATTTAATGATGATAACAAACCACCTCTCAACAACCTTGTGCCCCAGCACCTGGGTCTGTGCCTAGGGGACAATACACTTGGTAGCTTGTGTGACGCATCATCCCAGGGGGGCTGAAATGGAAAAGTACCAGACGAAAGTCACTGATCTCAGACCCTACACAGAGCGATCCCAAGGGAGACCCTCTGAGCCCTCCCAGGTCACAGCGGGCCGTGTCCAGCATCTCCCCCGAGCTGGGATGCCTCTCAGGACCATCTGCTGGTGAAGGACACAATAGGCCTGGGCGAAGTTCCACTTCTTGAGGCTCAAGCGTCACCCATTGAGGAATGCTGATGCATTGTGAGTATTTGCTCTAACCCGACAGGAAAGGGGGAACTTTAACTATAGGCTCGTCTCCTCAACCTGCCTCTTTAGAGAGGGGGAAGAGAGAACCTACTGATTATACGCTAGCTCCCCTGCTTATGTATTTTACTGGATCCAAATATTTTCGTGCTGATTATTCATCTGTCTATTTGTGTGTTTTGCACACTTTATATATACACAGATATACTTAGGATACCCGGTAAATTAGTGTGAATCTTGTCATTCTCAAATCTGTAATTAAGCCGCTATTCTAATCAAAGTATATTTTTTCTGACTCACTTTGTTAATCTTTAAATTGATCAACCATTAAAAGCTGCTAAAAACCTTTGATTTACCTCACACCATTAATAAGGTTTAAATTGCTGCTAAATTGTTACCGTGCAAGGGATTTCATCGGCAACAGTTACGTACACTCTTCTCTGCCACGTTTGGAGCCAGTTGCCAGAGCGCAGACACCAAACAGCTGTACAGAAGTACAGCCTGCCTTTGATTCCTGCCAAACGCTGCAAAGCACATAAACCTCGCATTCAGCCGTGAGGGTGCCGCTCACTGGAGTCTACAGCCCTGGGAGGGTTCTGTGGGTCTACAGCCCTGGGAGGGTTCTGTGGGTCTACAGCCCTGGGAGGGTTCTGTGGCTAGTAACTGCTACTGGTGCCATGAAGACCTCGACTCTGTCCTTCCCCATGGTACACTGATGGAATGGCTCAGGACACACTCAGTTGCAGACAGGGCAGGTCCCAGCACTATTTTCATAGCCATTAGATGCCACATGTAAATTAGAATTGAGCTTACAGAATGCATTACCCTAGTACCTTAATCTAACCTCATGGGACCTCGAGGGAATTGCACTCCAACATAAATTTCATGGTCTGCAGTCTGAATTTGCCTTCTAGAGTGAACCACCACACCGCAGTATTCATCCTGATGTGCCTCTGGCTGATACGAACAAAAGGTCTTGCAAAACTAAACTGGCAGCGTGTGAAGGGAAGATTTCACAGTGCGTGCTTCTACCCTCCTTTTTCCTTAGCATTGTTAATCCACTAATCTCTTTAAAAAAGGAAAGTGAGGAGAAAGACACTACATCTGCACTATAAATAAGTATGTATAAATATGAAATACATTAATTTAGTATCAGCACTCACTAAATATTCCAAATCTCTGGAGAAGCTAAAAAAAATACTATTAACTAGCAGTCTTGCAGTGATTGTATTTTACCTACCATTTGTTTCCCTGTGTGTCTGTAAGCATACACACATATAGATTTAAAATTGTAATTGGAAGGATTTTCTTCACTGCTACTCTGAAACGTTTAACCCTCCAGGGTGACATGTGTCCATGTGTCATTGTACGATAACACTCGCATCATCTATACTTAGCTTGCAGAGTGCTCATTTCTGTTCTAGTTCAGCAGAAAAGACTGTTCTGTTAGGACAGCAATCCCTTAGTAACAGGCAGGTCTTCATGGAATTCCTCTGGCTAAAGTACAAGAGAACATGTGCAGGGATTCACAATTTACATTCCAGTAATCTGTGACCTCCCATGTTCCAGGCCCTGTAATCCTTTTCCTTCTGTGCCGTATGTCCTTCAATCCTCATTTTCTTAGTTCACACATCCTTAAATAATCTTCCATCCGGAATCCCAGATTCTTCTCCCTTCTTCTCCTAACCACATTTTCATTGTCATTCTACTGCGCCATATATGCAACAGGGCTGCTCCTGGATGACAGGTTTTCATTCTGCTCAACCTGAGACATCAACACGTTTTGTACATCTGGTATTCACAGAGCTCAGATGAAGCAGGCTGTAATTTAGTCTCAGATATGGCGCTGCTCTCAAACCATTCAAATCACTCTCTTGCTTTAGGATGTCGCTTGACTGAGTTACTGTTTGAATCTGGTTTGTTGTCATTTTACTCCCAATTAGTATCAATTAACATCACCCATTTTTTCCACACATTCAAGATGACGTGCATCAAGATAGCAAAAAACACGAAGGAAGAAATGCAGCATTTTTGGGAGGCATACCTCTCCTGGCGGAAGAGGGAAGTAGATTTTTGCCTGTAAAAGGCAGGGGATGACAACAACTGAAACAGTCAAAGACTGGTCTAAGCCTTTGAAGAGTTTTCAAGATTTAATTAACTTTTAATCAGATTAAATTCTGTTTGTTTTGCAGTAAACCGGTTTTTTGTGGGTAGAATAAATCTAAGGACCCCAAATATTTAACTTTGAGAGAAACTTCCAATCAGAAGATGTGAAGGTGACAGCAATGAAACATCTACTGCAAAAAAACAGTAACTGCCATGCTGCAGGCCCTGTAACATAAATATTGCTTGTCCAAATCTGAAACCATGCTCTTCTGGTGCCTACTGCAGTCTGAGGCTACTGAAGAAAAACTGCGTCAGAGCAACTCCAGGATCAGTATCCCAATAAAAGTGCAGTTATGAAGTTCCCTCTTCACATTCCAACCTTTTGCCACTCTTTCTGACAACTGCTTACTTCCATTATTAGGCAAGTTAACACTTCTGTTTCAACTCACACATGACAAAGTTTTGAGATTATATCAAAAGTTTGAGAGGACCTTCATACTCAGGGATTTGATTCCACTTCTAGTTTTACAGTAGCATCACCCATATTCTGGTGTAAACAAAATGGTATAAATCCAGAATAACTCACAGCTTCACTTGACTTGACACAGTTTTTAATCTCTCTAGCGAAGATCAGATTTGTGTCCTGACTTGCTTAATTTGTTCCATGCTGCTCCCACAGGCTTCATTAGGCTTGTGTGATATCACACCAACAGACTGTAAATTATTTCCTCAAGAGAAATAACAATCCCAGGCTTGCTCAGTTTTTGTGTTCATAAAGTGCAGTCTAAAATGGAGGCTGGCTCGCTGCCACTTGGTGTGATTAACACCAAACTCTATTTTTATTGGCACTATACAGACTGTCTACCAGCTCAGAGAAGGGTATAAAGCCAAAAACAGATGTTACAAAAACCCAGTCACACATGTTTTAAAAACTAATGTAAAATCACTGACAGTTATGGCGCGTGCTTCAGTGCAATGGGAATGTTACAGCAGCTACCACCCTCTCTGGACAACATCGCTGCTGTCTCCTGTGCTGCCATACATCCCAGGGAAAGGTCTCCAAACTGAAATGACGCTGGAGGTCCTAATGCACAAGCATTGCACAAACCTGGAGTTAAAACAGCTCCTGTCTCTAAGATCCTGAAACACTGTGTTCAATCTCCACTAAGGCCTTTTTTTTTAATATGCAGCATTGCAGACCTGGTTCCAGCTAAGCCCTTTTAAGTTACAGAAGACAGAAAAGAATGTTTATAGCCCATCAAGGCACTAGCCCTGGGTGCTGCTTTGAGAACAGCAAAGAAAGCCCCTGGTACCCCAAAGAGCTGATGAGCCGTTCTGTATGATTAACAACTGCAATCTTGTTAACAATAAACAAACGAGAAAACTGTAATGCTGCTGGTACTGATCAAAACGCCGTTTACTGGCACTAACACTAGAAGGAACAAGAGGACGGTCTGATAACCTGACACTCCTTCAGGCGCTGGGAGCCCCGAGCCACACAGCGCCGGACACGGGCCAGGGCACGGCCGGCTGCCTTCTGCGGGAGTTCATCAGCATCGATCCACACAGGTCTTACCAGATCGTCTTGGAAGAAAACAGCTCTGTGCATCATTTCTGCCGTCAAACAAAAGGACATTCACGTGAGAATATGCTGCTTCCCTTTCAGACGAAGCCAAGGCCACACAGGTGGTGCCAAGGGGCTCACTGCTGCGCCCAGCGGGAGCTCCCGCATCCTCCCGTGTTAGACCAGCCCAGCACAGCCATCCCGCAGCCTCCTGTGTTAGACCAGCCCGGCACGGCCATCCCGCAGCCTCCTGTGTTAGACCAGCCCAGCACGGCCATCCCACGGCTTCCTGTGTTAGACCAGCCCAGCACGGCCATCCCACGGCCTCCTGTGTTAGACCAGCCCGGCACGGCCATCCCACGGCCTCCTGTGTTAGAACAGGCCGGGGCACGGCCATCCCACGGCTTCCTGTGTTAGACCAGCCCGGCACGGCCATCCCATGGCTTCCTGTGTTAGACCAGCCCGGCACGGCCATCCCATGGCTTCCTGTGTTAGACCAGCCCGGCACGGCCATCCCATGGCTTCCTGTGTTAGACCAGCCCGGCACGGCCATCCCATGGCTTCCTGTGTTAGACCAGCCCGGCACGGCCATCCCACGGCTTCCTGTGTTAGACCAGCCCGGCACGGCCATCCCATGGCTTCCTGTGTTAGACCAGCCCGGCACGGCTCAGCATCAGCTCGGCATCAGCACGGCACAGCCCAGGACAGCAGGGCACGGCACGGCTCAGGACAGCACAGCTCGCTTGGCATCAGCACGGCACGGTGCCTCTCCAGGTCAACGGTCGCGTGGATCACTAACTCCTCCATGTGCAGTGGTCTGCCAGCTAGGATCACTACAGCTACGAAGACTTAATAATATAAACAAATATATTTTATACTAAGATATTTACGTCATTCCTGTAGTTTCATAGCCAGCACTTTTAAAAAGAAAAGTTGTGGAGCAAACTGAAGGATCAAGAAGTTAACCCCTCATTTCAGATGCATGTATAACCATAAGAGAGTCACTGAGCCCCAAGTCTTACCAGAAATCTTAAAAAAAAGTGTTTGCTCCTGAAGTATTAAAATAATAAATCACCACAGACACACGCAAGGCAAATTCTAACTTGAATGAAGATCACCTTTGCATTCAGAGGCCGTATTAGTTTATTCATAAGCTAACTTGTACAATAATTTAAAAAACACCTTTTAACCTTTAGAAAGCAAAACCAGAAGCTGTAGCTCATTTTTTTCCTCACAAGAGGAAGAGTTGAATAGGTTAAATTTTTGTAGATTTATATGCAACTGATAGTTCTCAATTCCTTGCTCTCCACAGTACATATTTTATCCTTAGGGATTAATTAAAGCACTGCTCTGGTCAGCTTAAGAAGAGGTTGAAACCAGGAGACGGTTCCCACCCCCTGGCCATCCGCCCCTGCCCACCGGCAGCATCCTGGCGGGTCCATGGTAAGGACCAGAAACGCTCTGACAGGACGGAAAGGCAGCTGCAAGCAGAAGCATTTGTCTCACTTTCACCACAAGGCCTCACAGAGCGGCCGGGGCAGGAGAGCGGACAGGAGCACGCAGGCGTGAACGGCACCGGCGCTGCGGGGTCACAGGCGTGAACAGTGCCAGCGCT
>NW_010128951.1:453-1061 GCF_000699245.1 Pterocles gutturalis | reverse complement strand
GGGCAGGGCAGCGCTCCCTCTGCTCTCCGGTCCCTGTCCCTCTGACTGCGCAGGGATGGATGGAGCAACCACCTTGACGCCTGTCCAGCCGCCCCAGGGCCAGGCTTAACCCCAGTGTTGCTGGGCTGGGACATGGGCTCAGCCCTGGGACAGCAGGGTCAGGGCCAGTGTCACCGTGGGACCATGGGGACAGGGCCAGCATGACCCCCCCATGGGCTCCTGGCTTTTCCCCCCAGTCTGTCCCCATATCACAGGTCAGGGTGGTGGGGATGGAATGAGGTGGCCAGGAAGCCAGGCTGGGATGGGCAAGGGGGTCCTGGGGAGGGGGCTCCTGCCAGACATGGGGTTTGGGTGGGCAGCGAGCACAGAGGGAGGGATGGGGCAGCCCCACAGGATGCCCCATGGCTGTGCTGTGGGCTCCTGGAGGGTTCTGGGCAGCAGCACTGATCCTTCCTGGGGTCCCTGCCATGCTGGGGACACCCTGGGGTCCTCACCCTGCCCCGAGACCCCAAAACACACCCTGGGGCTGGCAGCATAGGGGGCTGGAGGTGTGGGGTTTGCCCTTGTCAGGAGATGGGCTGGAACACATGGCATTTTAGGATGATGGA
>NW_010128951.1:0-425 GCF_000699245.1 Pterocles gutturalis | reverse complement strand
CTTCTCTGGCACTGGAAGCCTCGGGGCCGCCCCCCCAGAGCCCCACTGTTGCTGGAGATGGTGCTGGAAGCCCCGCATGCTGCTTGGCTCAGGGATTTTGTGCCAAAGGAGAAGCAGAGAGCAAAGCGGGGGTCCCACCAGCGAGGTGGCAGCTGGGTGGGTTCCTCAACAGCCCTGCGCAGGGTGGGATGATGGTGGGTGATGCTCTGGGGCTGTGCTCTGTCCTGGCAGCTCATCAAAAGCGCCCTGGGGAGGCTGGTGACCTCGGTCTGTGTCCCAGGTCATTTCCCCACCAGCGTCCACCATGGCTTCTGCCGAATCTTTTACCAGTTTCCAGGAAATTTAAAAAAAGACTAAATAAAAAGCCACTTCTGCCCTAGCGAGAGGAGCCCGCGGGCCAGCGGCTGCCGGGTGGGAAAGGCAAG
>NW_010128950.1:0-613 GCF_000699245.1 Pterocles gutturalis | reverse complement strand
CAAAGAGATCGACTAAAAATCCACCCTTTCTTTGAGAAATACAAAACAGAAACCCCACAGTAAGGACCAGAAGGTGAATGCGTTTCTGCACAGTAACGACAACTTGTGCCCAGACCAAGCGCCGGGCTGATGATGTGGTTGCTGGACAAACACCTTTCACACTGTGACAACAGGCGCACTGCTTTACCAAGGGACAAATCCAGCACGGCACAAAGTTCATTTTCTTTTTGTCACATGACCATGCTTCTGCACCAGCCAGGGGGTTCAGCACGAGCAGAAAGACCAGAATGAGCTAAACCACCCACACAGGCTGCATATCCATAAGAAATTATAAAAAAATTAAAATCCACATTGTAGATTGCACTGGCGTAGGCACTGCCTCCTTCAAAGTGCCTGGCGGCGGGGGGGTTGTGGGCATGGAACCAGTCACAGAATTCAGCTGCTCAGCACGAAACAGCCCTTCTCCTCCCAGGGCACACTGTCCCAAATGCCACACTACTTCACAATTTTACCAACTACATCGGGGCTGCCCCACCAGCATCAGCTGGGGACATGTCCCTGTGGGTTCACTTTATGCTAACTTGAACTTTCTGCAGGTGCAAGTAACCAAGAG
>NW_010128949.1:19576-19941 GCF_000699245.1 Pterocles gutturalis | reverse complement strand
TGAGGCACACGGGAGGGAAATGCTTTTACAACCGGAGAGGTAAGTTAGGGGCTGTTAGACCCGGTTCTTCCTAAACCCAGTCTGGAAAGGTCTGTGTTCACAGAGGTGCACGAAGAAAGCAGCGCTTAGGAAGACTTACCTACTTTCCAGTTCTTGCCATCAGATATTTTAACGAAGTGAAATACCAGTGACCCAAAAATTAAAAAAACCCACCCCAAACCCCAAAAGTTAGTTTTAGAAAACAAATAATGATTCGCGTCTGTTGGAAAAGAGTCAAAGGTATCTTCTCTGTAGTGTGTTTCTAAATAAAATTAAATTTTAAATGTATCATATCGTTTTCCGTCAGGGTAAATGAATATTCATAA
>NW_010128949.1:19332-19565 GCF_000699245.1 Pterocles gutturalis | reverse complement strand
TATGTTTTAAGGTTGTGTGGAGTTTTGCAATTTATTTCAAATCGGGATGTTCTTCAAAAACTCTGCAAAAGTGATCATAATGAATTCTGCCTGTATTTTCAAGGGCCTGGGTTTCAGCCCCCCTGCACACTCCCGTAACGACTGGATCGGCCCCCCCGACAAGCACTCCAACCTGCGGCCCATCATTTTCTATGTGTCCCCCGAGGAGTCACCCCTGGAGCGGCGGCTGCGGG